>NC_141542.1:127092500-127392500 GCF_021556685.1 Rattus norvegicus | reverse complement strand
CCTCTTGGGCCAGGGATGTGGGCAGGGGTGAGCAGTGTTGGTGGTCTCTTCCGCTCTGCAGCCTCAGGAGTGCCCACCTGACCAGGCGGTTGGGTCTCTCTCTCACCGGGTCTGGGAGCAGAGAGCTGCTGCGGGCTGGGATCCGCGGGTGTGGGACTTCCAGTAAACACAGAACGTGCCCAGTCCTAGAGGAATTCTGCTTCCGTGTGTCCCAAGCTCACCAGGCAGCTTTCTTGCAGCAGAAAAGTTGGTCTTACCTGTGGTCCCGAGGCTCAGGTTCGCTCGTGGGGTGCTGCCCAGGGGCTCTGTGCAGTGGCAGCAACCAGGAAGACCTGTGCCGCCCCTTCCGGGAGCTTCAGTACCGAAAGTGCTCTTAACAGCTGAGCTGTCACTTCAGTCATGACTCTGCAGTATTGTGACATCTCCTAATTAGGGAGTTATTTTAGCATGTCATTAAGTGAGTTGAGATGAATAAGGAACAAGGAATATCTTTTAAGTTGCCTGCATATCTTAACAGTGTTGTTTGAAAGTTGCCTTGGTTGCAAATGAAAACTCTAGTGAAACCACTATGTAACAAAAAGAAACATTGTTTTTAGGGATGGAGAGAAAATGAAACTAAATCAAGGACCCACTTAAAGCCATAAACTGGAAAAGAGAAACGAACACCAAACTAAACAAATAGAAAATAATGACAGCCATGATGGGTACTACTTCAGTTATATCAAAGATCAAGAAAAACACACATGACATGAACTCATTGATTAGTGAATATTAGCCCAAATGCTCAAATTACCCAAGATGCAATGCACAGACCACATGAAACTCAAGAAAGATGACCAAATGCAGATGCTCCACTCCTTCTTTAAAAGGGGGACAAAAATATCCATAGGAAGTGATAGGGAGACAAAATTTTGAGCAAAGACTGAAGGAACAGCCATTCAGAGCCTGCCCCACATGGGGCCCATATATATACAGCCACCAAAACTAGATAAGATGGATGAAGCTAAGAAGTGCATGCTGACCAGAACCAGATATAGATCTCTACTGAGAGAAACAGCCAGAACATGTCAAATACAGAGGCGAATGCTAGCAGCAAACCACTGAACTGAGAACGGGACATCCATTGGAGGAATTAGAGAAAGGACTGAAAGAGCTGAAGGGACTTGTGATCCCATAAGAACAACAATGCCAACCAACCAGAGCGTCTGGGAACTAAACCACTACCCAAAGACTATAATGGACTGACCCTGGGCTCCAGCTGCATATATAACAGTGAATAGCCTTGTTGGGGCACCAATGGAAGGGAAAGCCCTTGGTGCTGCCAAGGTTGGACCCACAGTGTAGGGGATTGTATTTGGGGGCCAGTAATGGGAGGTAGATGGGGAGGGGAACACCCATATAGAAGGGGAAGTGGAGGGGTTAGGGGGCTGGTGGACAGGAAATTGGGAAAGGGAATAACATTTGAAATATAAATAAGAAATACCCAATTTAATAAAAATGGGGGGAAAGATCATGAAATATGAATGCTCTAAACTTACCAGTGAAAAGACAAAGATTGTCAGAGTGGATGTAAGGACACTGTCTAACATACTATCTAAATCAGTGGCTCTCAACCTTTCTAATGCTCTGGCTCTTTAATACGGTTCCTCATGTTGTGGTGATCCCCAACCATAAAATTATTTTTGTTATTACTTCATAACTGTGATTTTGGTACTGTTATGAAATATAATGTAAATGTCTTATATATTCAATTGTCTTAGGCAGCTACCATGAAAGAAAGGTTCATTTGGCCTCCTAAAGCATTCACAACCCACAGGTTCAAACTACTGATCTAAAGGAATGTGTTAAGTACAAAACCAAACTAAAAGTAAAATGATGGTGAAAAAGAGAAAATGTTAACATGTGTCAAAAGAAACTGATACTAGATACACTGTATTCTAACAAAACAGACTTCAGAACATGGATCACCAGGGCTGGAGTGATGCCCCGGTGATAAAGGTTCCTACTGCTAAACCTGAAGACCTAAATTCAATGCCTGAGACTCATGTGGTGGAAGGAGAGAACTGACACTTTAAATTGTCCTCTAACCTCCATACATGCACTCTCCACACACAAAGACAGACAGACATCCACATACAAACACATACACACATGCCAAGAGAGTAATATGTAAAAATTTAAAAGAATATAAATTATAATTTCAAGTAAAAGAGTTTTGCATAAAAATAATAAAGAAGTCAGTTATCCATGAAGATATAATAGAGCAATACTAAATTTGCATGTGTCTGACAGGTTGCCAAACTGTATGAGGCAAAGTCTGGGGAAGGCAAAAGAAAAAAAAAATTTCACTATTTTAATTGGAGACTTTCACACTTCTTTTTTCAGTAATTGACAGATTGAGCTAGTGGAAATTCAGTATGATCTAGTTGATTTGCACAGCATTGTGAACCTAGCTGGCTTACTTAAGGGTGCAGAATAGTCCTTCTGATGACAGTGGAGCATGCTTTATCCTCAAACGCATGTGAATCCTCACCAAGACAGGCCACAGTCTGGGCTGTGACTTAGCCCAAAGCAAGATAAACGAAATTCACACAAAGTATATCACAAGGCCACAATAGTTTTGTGAATTGCCAAATGAATCAATAAATTCCTAAGTGTAATAATACTAATTTACAAAATAGGCTATTTCTATGTATAATATTACTAGATACATCATATTAAATAATTTCTATTAGTTTGAAGAACAGTTAGCATTAATTCATAGTGATAGAACAGTGTATAGACAGGGAGAATGAGCTAAATGATGTAAACTGATCATGAAGGCTTTTTTTCTTAGGAGGGTAAACATTTATAACTTGATTTGAGTAGTGATTACATGGTTAATATATTAGACAAACTTTCTTTTAATCTATTTTAGGGACTGGGAAAGCAGATAGGTGGATAAAGCACTTGCCATGTAAGTATGAATATCTGAGTTCCATCCCCAGAACTCACATAAATGTAGAGGCAACAGAGACAGGATTCCTCCAGAGCAAGACAGCTAGTTAGACTTAAACAGAGAACCCACTAATACAGCTAGTAGCCAAGTTCACTTAAAATAACATGTTCAAAATTTCAAACAGGAAAGTGCTCAAGCAAAATAAAATCTCTATATGACTTCTACTCTTTGAGAGGCTGAGGCAGCAGCATGAAAGGTGGAGATTAACACAGGCTTCCCAGTGCATTCTGTGCCTGGATTACCTGATGAGAAGCTATGTCAAAAGAAAGCAAAAAACTAGAACCTGAAAACCGCACCAATGAGGAAGAAAATCACTGTGAAGAGTTATAGAACACCACATTTGCTCTTTGTCCATGTATGCATTACTGTTTATCTATGAAATTATGTATTGGATATATGGATCACATATGAATATGTTATTTACTCAAAAATCAGATTAAATTCCAATTCAAGAGCCTCTCCTACATTTTCAGAGGCTTTGTGCTATGGTCTTGCCTATGAGGACTTCGTAAGATAATTGGAGGTGGAGGTATAAGATTTTCAGAAACATATGAAGTTGCCCAGGATGCAGGACACAGATGGCTTTCTAGTACCTGGAAGAGAAAAGTTAGAGGTCAGTAAATTAGATCAGGGAGGAGCCTTTCAGCTTAGGAAGGAAATTAGTTTTGTTCATTGCTGTGGTTTTTGTTGAATTTTATTTTGACTCATTTGCTCCCGTGTTTCCCCCTCTTGTTTCTCTCTCCCTCACCTATTTTGGAAATTTACTTAATTCAGTTTAACCAGGGCCATCTTGAATTATAACTCCAAATTACAACTGTCATGATTGTTCCTCAGATACCAGTCAGGCTTGGATAGTTAGGAACAAACCACCAGCTGAGTGTAGCAATGGCGATCTCTCCCATGATCAAAACATGCCTTTAAAATTAGCTTCCTTGTGGCTCTTTTTAGATCAAGAGACAATGAGAACACCTACCAGGCCAACAATAATTATGTCATCACAATACAATGATGTCTCCCAAGGTCTACTAAAGCAGTTTTCTTTATTGCCTTTGCTGTTTAGCTAGCATCAGTCACTGCCCACATAGCGTTTCATCACTTGAAAAAGCAAAGTTTTCTCACGTGTTTTATGTAAAGTCCACAGGCTATATTACATCACATGACTTTTTCAGATTAACACTCATCTCCTTGGTTGCCATTGTGTTATGCATGTGTGCAACTTTAACAAAATAAACACATACACTTATAACAATGTGCAAGTTGACCTCTGACAGACCTTGGCACATCAAATGAAGACCACTGAATCAAGCCTGACACATCATTCATGTTCTGTGTTGTATTATTTACACCACACGTAGCATTAAATATTCTAAATAAAATGCATGAATACATATTCATTTTTCATTAGTTCATGTCTATATGCTTAGTACATAAAGTACAATTTTTTTTATAAAACATGACACATTAAGTATTCAATAATGTCCAATGATCAGTTCCATCACTAAAGGTCATTTATCAATCCCCTTCTTTTCTTTCCACAAAGTTCTTGACTCCTTTCTGCATATATCTGACTTTAGTAGACCTATCTACTATTGTCAAGCAACACTCATGAGACTGGTTACAAACACATGGACACAAGGAGAAATAGAGATAAAGTTTGCTGTATCCACTATGATCATCTCTATGTTGTTGTGTTGTGACTTCATAATAATAACATTTCATATGGTTTTATTAAACTCTTCAAACCTCTCATAAGCATATTAAAGGAAAAATCTAGCATTCCAAGTTAAAATAAATCTTCTTTACCTCTTTTTTTTAAAGATTTATTTATTTATTATATATAAGTACACTGTACTTATATATAATATAAGTCTTCAGATACACCAGAAGAGGGCATCGGATCTCTTTACAGATGGTTGTGAGCCACCATGTGGTTGCTGGGAATTGAACTCATGACCTCTGGAAGAGCAGTTGGGTTAAAGAATATCTCATAAATTATTTAAAGAAGCTCAAATTCGTCTTAGGTGGTTATAGTATTCTCACTGAATTAAGATAATGCTTCTTCATATCTCTGATATCCTCTTATTTTACCTGTAAATATATCAACTAATTGAATTGGAATTGTGTCTCTGATAATGATCATATTAAATACATTTTATAAAATTATTGATAAACCATATTCAACAAAACTATGGTTTAATTTTTTCTTAACAGATATATTTATTTGTATCTGAAAATATTCAACTATGTTAATCTATTGTTATATCCTTCTGTAGGATATTTTAAAAGATATCTAAAAGTTTTCATGATGAGACAAATGTATTTTGTATACCTTCTTCTGGGTTATTTATACAAGCCATATTTTCTTACAAGCCATTTTATTAACTGACTCAACACTTTTATTTTCTTTCATTTCTACCTCATGAGCCATATTCTAAATGTTTTATTTTCCTTTCTTAACAGGTTTATTTTTAGCTTAGAGAAACTCTATCAGAATTTCTTAGCATTCTAGTAAAATACCGAATGAGACTCTATATTGATTTTTTTCCTTTAATGGTTACTCATAAAACCTGATCATTAGCATTCTTTGCTATTTGTCACTTTTAAATGTGCCTTTGGAAAGTTCCTTTAGGACTTTCTGATTTTTTAAGGCATTTTTCAGGAAATAAAACCCATGTGTGTCATTAGGAAAAAGAACCTGTAGATAAGCAAGGCAAATAGCCTAGTAGAACTTACTACTATCATTTTGATCTATGGGCATAGAATTAAACTGACTGCCAGTGAATTATTTTTTTCATTTCTCAAAGATAATACTTTATTTATTTTTTAAAATTTATTTAGTTTTATGTATACAGTGTTCTGACTGAATATATGCCTGTACCCTATTGTTGTAAAATATAAAAATAAAAAAAAGTAGGGTTGTCTTTTATCTCCACTAGGTCCAGCACCTCAGTGCCCCAAGATATCTGCTGGATATCTTGGTGGAAACACATCCCAGCTCCTCAGCTGCCCAGTGTCTCCTGTTGCCGCACACTTTCCTACCTCAAACTATCACATAAAAGAAGACACAACACAATAATCTTTGACCCAGTTGGTAAGATACAATTGTCCACCTAAACATACAAAGCCCAATACCATTCATCCATTAAGAACATTAATAACAACCTGTAAATACACAGAGCGGAATCTTAACGTCACCTGCCATGACTTCTCTCCCTCTCTCTCCAGTCTCTCCCTTTCCATTCTAGTCTCCTCCTCTTCCTTCAAACTTCTCTCCCACCCATCCTTCCTTCTCCTCCAATGACACGTCTTCTTCTATACTGTACCTTCCCCTCACCTGTATTTTACAAATTCAAAGGGGAGAAGGTTCTGGTGACTGAGTCCTGAGCACATGACTAGGCAGCAGTGCTTGGGGCAGCGGAATTAACATCAAAATACAGCTAACTCCAGGGCAAACCAAAAAATTTTCCCCTTTTTGTCCAGTTAAAAGGCCTTTTCACTTATATATAAGTTGACTACAATCATTACCATTGTACAATTTATAAAACATAAGATACACTCAACACCCAGTCCATCAATTTTGTCCATTACCTAAAACACCTTGTCACATATCCTAAAAGACTATAATTCTATACCTGACTTATATCCTGGTTTGAGATCGTATGCCATCTGAAAAACAACTCTTTAAATTTATTATCTTTCTTAATGCTAAACAGCTTGGGCTGTCTATGTGACTACCAGTCTTCAACCACCTCAGAAATCTTTGAATGACCCAATAACTATACAAATAGTAAGCTTAACACAGCTTCCAGAACTGAGAGGTTGTAGAGACAAATCTCCACTAGCACAGTCCTCTGTTGGCAACATGTGAGCACAATTCTTCAGCCTTCTGGCCCAAAATCAACTGACAGACTCTTGAAATGCAGATTTTTGAAGAGCTGGTCACCCTGTCTTGGCAGAGCTTATCAGTCAACTATTCTGCATAATTTGTCCTTTTCTGGACAGCACAGTCTGCAGATGAAACAAGCAGTTTTGTCCAGTGGCTGCCACAAAGTGTTGCCTCATCTGAAGGTAGAGATATTCAAATTCTTCATTAAATCTGCCAAAGGGGAACTGTTAGGAGCAGATAGGTCTCAACAAAAGATAAATAACTTTAAATTTCATATTTTGTGGATTTCTGACATTTTTGAAAACCGTCTAGCTATATAAGACAATCTGGACTGTTGTCTTTATATATTAATATTATCTTGAAAGTACTCTCACAAAGTCAGAGCCATGAATTTGCTGTTTGGCCCTTAACTCACATGTGTGATCAACTCAGAAGTTTGTAATGAAATCAACAGAAGGACTGGCACTAACCCTTGTACTTTTAAACTTTTTTGACAAATAAATTCTATACCAAAGCAAAGATTGATTTTAGCTTAGTTACCAAATGAGATTATGACTGTACAATTCAATCTAGTTAATTCCTCCCTGTTAAATTACAACAAATTTTAAATTCATCATGAAAACAACTTTAGAATAACCATTTTCAGGCCCCCAAAAGTCCAGGGAATTGGGGCAATGACTCCTCTATAACTTCTTCAAGCTGTACATGGGCACTGAGATATCCTTGTGGGCAGGGGGTAGGAAGAATGAAGCAAATGCCGTAGTTGATGTGTCCTGACTGGACCCAGCTGAAAGCCCTTGAGACAACAACTCTCAAGACAAAAGTTTAGAATCCAGATATCTTTTTGTTTGATTCTCCTGAATCAATTTTTTCAGGCGGTCTACCTCTATCAAATCTGATCAGTATGATTCTGTGAGGTTTCCAGAGCCTAATCACACTTTTTAAAAACACAAAGACAAAATCTTTCTCCCAAAATACTGTGTTCCTTAGTCTGTAACCAAAAAAGCTTGTATGTTGCACTCTCTCCCAGAGTAATAATATAACCATAAAACTCAAAGTCACACCCATTATGAAGATTAAACAATTTTTTTTAAAAACGGAAGTAAGCTAAACAATGAGCCTGATAGGCTTTTGTACTCTATGATATCAGGAAATGAACCTAAAATTCCCGTGGAGTCCACGTTAAGAGAATCTGAGCTTCCTGTTGTGGTAAATACCAAAAGTAACCACAAACCCTTGCTAGCTGACATCAACAAGCACATTTGACCTTTAGTGGGGTAATTCATAAAATGACCCAAATACCTCCTACCAATTACTATATCAATAAACAACATATCAAACCAGGACTTTAGTCCAAAATATATCCATCTGTTAAGCTCTCTACCCGGAGCCACAGATTTTTATTTAACCTTAATACCTTGTAAACATCACAATACTCTACTTGGAGTCAGTGACTAATTTTTCCTTATCTAAGTTCCAAACCATGGATGAAAATCTCTATGTGATTCGGGTAATCTCTGTACTCTCCTTAAAACAAACCAAATACCTCCAGCAATTCCAATATCAATAAACAACATATCAAACCAGGACTTTAGCCCAAAATAAATCGATCTATTAAGCTCTCTAACGGGAGCCACAGATTTTTCTTTAACCTTAATAACTTGTAAATACCTTCTATCAATTCCAATATCAATAAGCAACTTAAAAATCAGGACTTTAGCCCAAAATATATGTCTGTTAAGCTCTCTATCGGGAGCCACAGATTTTTATTTAACCTTAATAACTTCTATATTATATGTCTGCATTAACTCTGCCTGGTGTTACAGATATTTATCACAACTCTCTACTTGGAGTTAGTGACTAATTTTTCCCTAAGTTCTGAACCATGGGTGAAAATCACCATGTGATTCAGGTAATCTCTTTACTCTCTCCTTTCTAAGAACAAACTTAATCACCTTTTAATAATACCTGTAATTAAGAAGTAGCTTGTCTAACTAGGATTTCAACCCAAAATTCATGTGGAACCCACGTTAAAAGGAATACGAGGATCCTGAAAGACTTTCTAAACAACTTTCTTTAAAAAGCTGCTTTTAATCTCTAACTCTGTGATCTGCCATTACTTATCACACAGCCTGGGACCTACAGCCTGCCAGCCCAGGCCACTTCCCTGTTTCTTTGTTAAATTCCTGTGCTTGAGATATCACATGACTTAACATGGTGCTGGCCTCCTCTTACTTAGAAAATAAAAACTTTCTCTCAACTGTTAAGATTACTAGTGGATTCTTGCCCATCACATTGGTTTGCCATCTGTTGTTATAAAATATAAAATATAAAAAAAGTATCATTGTCTTTTACCCCCCTTAGGTCCGGCACCTCAGTGCCCCAATATATCTGCTAGATATCTTAGCGGAAACACATCCCAACTCCTCAGCGGCCCAGTGTCTCCTGCCGCTGCACACTTTCTTACACTCAAACTGTCACATAAAAGAACACACAACAGAATAATCTTTCATCTAATTGGTAAGATATAATTGCCCACCTAAACATACAAAGCCCAGTACCATCCATCTCTTAAGAACATTAATAACAACCTGTAAATGCACAGAGCGGAATCTTAACATCACCTGCCATGGCTTCTCTCCCTCTCTCTCTCTCTCCTGTTTCTTCCCAGTGACTTATTATAATAATGTTATAATTAAGAGAGTAGAGTATCCATCTACTCTCATCAAAGAAGCTTCTCTTTATGGTAGATTCTAATTAACACAAATACTTACAATAGGTAAATATAGATAATAGGGACTATAGAATTCTTAGCCCTAACCAAGATATTTATATTGTACAATATCCTCCAAGAGGCTTGGGGATCATTGCAGAATAGAGGATGGGTCCTTTGACTCTTATACCATATTTTCTTGTAAATGTCACTTTGCATGTTGTCTATAGGATTACTATGTCAGTGTTCACAGCATATGTTAGCAGATAATAGCATAAGCTGACCAGCCTGACTTGAGGTGAAGCCCTAGGACCTACCAGTAGAAGAAAAGATCTAACTCCTGAAACTTGTCCTCTGACTTCCTTTAAATGTGCCTCATGGCACTTGCACACCTACATACACATGTACAGGCACACATACATGTGCACACACACACACACACACACAAATATATATATAACGAATAGAATTTGTTTTAAAGATTGCTATGCCAGCTCTCTCTTCCTTCATATTTACCTGATATATTTTCTCAACATTAAAATTTCAACAATTACTATATTTTCATCTAAATGAATTCTAAGAGAACCTTATATTTTGTTTTTTAATCATGTCTAAGAAGCACCATAAATTTATTTATTTACATATTGTTTCAGAAATTATTCATACCATTTTAGTTCACTTTAAAAATAGAGAACTTCCTTAATTCTCCTTTCTTGCACATCAGGGCATCGATACTACGGATTTGTTGTATCTTTACTACCTTTCAATAATAGCTTAACACACTTTGATTTGTATGCTTAATAAGAAGTATTTCTTTTCTGTTTTAATCTGTATTCATTTTAATGCTAGATGATTCTTGATATGTGTCTATTGCTTTTCGATCATTGACTGCTTGTGTTCACATGTTTGTATATGTATTCGTTAGCAGTTTGGTGTTATCCTTACAATTATAACAAAAAATTTCATGACCTTTGCACATTCTGTTTCTTCCTTCTGATACTCAGGGGGAATATGGAAATATTTTGAAATGTTATGAATATACATGTAAAATTATATAAACCAGAACTTCTCTCTGTTGAAGTGTGTGTGTGTGGGGGGGGGGGAATCAATGAATGTGGACCATAATATAAATCACATACTCTTGGCATCTGTAGTGTCGAAATATTATGAGGATTTACCTATCTATACTCTTTCACATCTATAGTGTGCAAATATTATGAGGACTTACCCAATTCTAAGCTAGTTTAGTTTCCATTCTTAACAGTGATTTGTTATAAAGGGAGTTTAAAACATCAGTTTCTCCTTTTTATACTACCTAACTACTTAAAGCACTGCTAGTACTAGGGCTTCAGTCATGCATAACAGATGCCACAAGGAACAGAAAATTCTCTGTTATCAAGTTTCAATCTGCTATTTACACATGCTCCTGAGAACCCATAATACCCCTCATTTCAACAGAAGAAAGACAGTTGATTTCACTTGTAAGTACATTCTGCCTGTAAACTGCTTAAGAAAAATACGAGTAGATTTTCTTATTGGTGTATGAGGAAATCTAAAGAGAAAAAATTTCAAATGAAGCTCACAGCTCCCAATGTTTCCTAATAAGATATGATGCTAAAGTGCCTTTGAAAAACACAGACAACAGTGAAATACATTTTAATATTTAGCATATGCTTTGTTACCCTTACCAAGCCACTTTAGATCACAGAGGCAAAATTATATAACAATATATTCTTGTTAGTTTACAGTGGCTCCAAGTAAAATATTATAAATAAACCCCATGTTGGGATACTGTAGCACAAAATAGCAACTCCATAAAGAAACCTGGAGTAGTGGGTAATGGGGAATAACCTTATCATTAATATTCACAGCAGATTTAGGAGCTATTATCAGAGATCTATAGTTCTTAGCACTTGCCAGTACCCAAGGAAGAAATGCTTATTTTTCTCCAGGATCTAGCCTGGTAAGTTTGTCTGAAATTTCTTCCCAAGGGTCGTCCCACACCTACCAGATCTAGCCCAGATCCCACATTCAGTGCACAGGCCTGATCTCCACACATATAGCTGCATGACAACCAATCTCTAGGTTTTTATCATGAACTTCCATGACTATTCCCACTGACAGGCCTCTCCCACACAACCTCCAACCACTTGACAAAGCTAGGTCTACCCTATTAGCCAGGCTTGGACCATGGTGCGTATCTTGCACAGATGACCAGTCACTTCTGCTCACCTAAGCCATTCCAGTCTTCAGGACCAACCATGTATCCTTTCTTCTACCCTAATGTGCTCTGCCCCTACCAGGCACAAAGCTGACAAAAGAAGCCCACATGCTCCATTTTATCCCCCCAAACAATGTCAAAGATCAAGCCAGTATCTCCCCTCCAAAACCTACTAGACATGTAGAAATGTTGGCCAATAGGAATTACCTAGATACATTGTGGACACAGAATTTTAAAAAAAACCATAAATTTCATCAATGAATTTAAAGAAACAGCTCAAAGAAATTAGAAAGAACTTAAGGAGAATAAATGTCTGAATGATTTCCAAGAAAATACAGACACAAAGAAATGACAGAGGCAATCCAGGACTTGAAAACTGAAATAAAAAAAGAGGTAGAAACACTAAAGAAGATTCAGGATGAAAGGAAGATGGACCTAATGACTAAACTATAAAATTCAAAAGAAATCCTAACAAGAATGGGTCAAGCAAACACAGAATGTCAGGATTTGAAAACAAAGTAGAGGCTTTTGACCAAACATCGTCATCGTATTAATAATTGATAATAATAATCAACCATAGGGAAGGAACAGGCAGGAAATATGTGACCTCATTATAAAACAAATCTTCAATAAAAGCCTACACGAGGGGAGGAGAATCCAAGCCAGTGATATAGACCAGCTCTTCAACAAGATCATAGGAGAAAACATCAGTAAACTAAAGAAAGACATCCATACAGATATAAGAGACACACAAGACATAACATAGACAGACCAGAAAGAAACTGTACAACATATCATAGTTAAAAGAGAGGGCCTAGGTTGGGGATTTAGCTCAGTGGTAGAGCGCTTGCCTAGGAAGCGCAAGGCCCTGGGTTCAGTTCCCAGCTCCAAAAAAAAAAAAAAAAAAAAAAAAAAGAGAGGACCTAGAGGACCCAAATTGGACCTGACCTGAATGCTATCTCCTTGAAAACTAACTTTCTTAAAGATTTTTTAAAATATTTATTTATTTTATGTGAGTACAGTGTTGTTGTCTTCAGACACACCAGAAGAGGGCATCAGATCTCTTTACAGATGGTTACAAGCCACCCTGTGGTTGCTGGGAATTGAACTCAGGACTTCTGGAAGAGTAGTCAGTGCTCTTAACCACTGAGCCATCTCTCTGTAGTACCAGAAGACACTACTTGAAATTACAACCGGAGAAGGTAAGAAAAAACTGCCTATTTTAAATGTATGTGATCTCTACATCTTAATTTCTGACCAGTTTTAAATGGACAAGTTTACTATATTCTGCATGTCTTTGTTATAGATTGCAAGCTTTTAAGTTATTGGGTATAATCAAAGATCTGTAAATCCTATAACAAAAAGTTGGCTTAAAACAAGCAACTCAAGGGTTAAAGCCTATCTGGACAACAAGACAATGCATGAGCCAACCAAAGAAACAGGTCTCTAGAGATACTTTTAAATTGGAATACAGGATCACTGCCTGTCTTGAAATAAGACTTAAAAAGTTAGGATTTGAAACAATGTTTCTTTAATGAGGTATTAAAATTTCACAACCATACTTTTGTACACAAGAATTTCCTTGCTCCAACCAAACTTAGTAAGATGGCTCAGTGGTTAAGAGCACGGACTGCTCTGAACTCTTCCAGCAGTCCTGTTGTCTCACAACCATCTGTAATGAGATCTGATGCCCTCTTCTGGTGTGTATGAAGACAGCTACAGTGTACTTATGTAGAATAAATAAATCTTAAGAAAAGAAAAGAATCTATTTGATAGTGACTTTACACTGTTAAAACTTGGTTTTGCCTTCTGAAAATTTTAGACATTTACAACATTAGAAAGGTTAAAAAAACAGGGCCTTAAAGATTCATTTAGCTTTGTTTTTGCTAATATTATTAAAATATAATATAGCTTTAGATTTTATAAACTGTAATATTTTTATAAACATACAGGAAAATGCTATATTTTTTAATGATATATCATATAAAGGTCAGGAAAGTTCCCTGTCTCTACATGGATTATGTTTATAAATTAAAAAGTGTTACTTTGACACTAAAAGAGCTTCAATTCAAAATTATTATTTTTAAAGTTCAAATCTAACAAGGATAAAATCTAAAGTTCTAGTCTCATGGAGGCACCCTAAAACATACAAGATGATAGTAACTTTATGTATGACCAAATCCTTTAATATGTTTAGAAATATATTTAAAGTCAGCCTCAGAACTGATATAGTTAATTATTACACTAACTTCACTTAATCTCCTATTTTATGTTTATAAGGTATAGTTTTAAACAGATAGCTAAAATCAGAAAAAGATTGCTTAACTCAGATATGCTAGGTTAAGTACTAGCCCTCAAACATGGCAGAGATCTGATGGATATGACATTTAATATGTTTAAATTTGCTCTGACAGAGACTCTGAAATCCTGACAGTGCTCTCCTGAAGGTCTTTAAAAATAAATGGGCACAATGACAGAGGACACCACCTGGATTTTAGTAGGAAAACCACTGAGCATATAACTGCTCAATGCATTGCTGTGGCCATGGCTTGGCCTGAACTGTAGACAAACAAAGGACATTGGAAAATTGATTGCCACATATAGCCAAGACAAGGTGTGGTCAGTATCTCCAGTTCTCCTCTTCCATAGGAAAAAACCCTCTTTATCTTCTGGGTCTGATGACCAAAGACTGACTCTGCCATCAATGCACACAAAAATGGGATAACTGTTTTGGGAATAAAATCTGGACTAATCTCTGTCGTTTTAATTGATACATAGGCCAGCTGGATTACAATTTTTACCTTCTCAAGCTTCTGATCACACTGATGGCTAAGCTAGCTATGGCTTGACAGCTAGAGAACAGGCAACTAGTTCATTAAATAATTAAAACTACCAGATCTCTTAATAAAAAAGGGCAAATGGTTTGCCTTGTTCACAGGTTTCATAACACCTATGACTCATGATTAATAATTAAATAACAATTAAAATTTAAAGTTTAATATTTTACACACACACACAAGGTCTAAAGATAAAAAATATCTAAGAAAACGTTCAAAGGTTTTAGAAAATGTTTAAACCTCTAAAAAGATTTTTACAAAGATTGGAGCATCTGAAAAGGATGTTTTGAGATATATAAAAACAAGTTATAGAGATATTAAAGAATAATATAAGGTATGTGAAATATGAAAAGATGTTTCATATCCCCCCATGCTATTGTTGTTAACATTGGTCCTTGCAGCACTAATAAGCTGATAGAACACTGGCTACTTACAATTCATTTATAAGTTCAAAAATTTAAATCCCCTTTGCTTGTCTTCTAAATATAGACTTAATTCTCATCATGATAAAAATCTCTGTTCAGTCTGTATATCTAGCCCTCTAGACTAAATGTTCCATGCCTCTTAACCCAAACCTGTAGTTTTCACTAGGTCTCAAAGGCATAAGTCTACTCCTGCCATGTCAGAGAGACCGGTTAACTGCTTTTTCTAAAATTCACATAAGCTTCAGAGTATCATTAGATCCACTTGCCACAGATCAAACATATACCTGCCCGTTCTTGAAAATGGAATTTTACCCTTGGTCTTGGAATTCCCTACCTTCCCTGATTACTAGACAATTTTAACTTCTGTTTCTAGTTTATATTTATCTTAGCGGATTTTCTCCTGGCAAAAAACTCCATCCAGGGATCACCTATGATATCCAAGTTGCTGAGGTCTGACTCAGTAAAGGCTGATGTAAACTTGTCCAGCCAATGTGATTATTCCCTGTCTTTCAGCTGGATCAGCTAATCAGATGCTTCTGATAAATGACCCATTGCCCAGACTTTGACTCAGCCTTCCTGAGCCCCATGACGACATCCTAATGTCAGCTGAAAGTAATTACAGAATAAAATATCTCATCCACTGTTCTATCTAACAGGCTGAAAGGCTAAGTCAGAAGGAAATCCTCTGACATAAAAAAATAAAAACAAAAACAAATGTCTACCTATAGTGCCAACCAACATTCTACTCTCATCACGTAGACAGGCACTATTCATCCTGAGGATCAGGCTGCCAAATTTAAAGCCAATGAAATCTAAGGAAAAAAAAACTCAAGTAAAGACATCTTAACATGTTTCAATATTATATTGGGACTCATGTTTGCCTAGGAGTTACTCTTGTAAGGAGATGTAAGGCTCAATAAACAATACTACTTCTATGCTAATCATTCTAGAGACTCACAGATATTTTAACTAAAGTAAAATAGCTTTCAATGATGACTGCCCTGATTGGTCCTCTATTCTTCCTCCTGCTGGTTCTCACCTGTGGAGCCTACATAATTAATGCTCTAGTTTCTTCTGTTAGACCACACATGTCCAATGTCTAACTTATGGTTCTTTGGACCTTGGCTTCAGAAACTTTAGAGTCGAAGATTTGATTTTCAGGAACAACTCAAAAAGGGGAAATGTTAAGACCTAGAAAATGCTAAGGCCTAGGTAACTGTTATCTGACTAGCCAGACATTGAAAGGAAACTTTCTCATATGTTTCTGCTGTTACTAGGAAATCTTTCTAATGACGAGATTGACTACATATTCTGTGCCTTTGGAAACCAATCACAATGGAAGTCAGTAGAACTGTTTTGTGTAGTTACTCACTTAGACCTGAACCAACCACACAACAGTGCTTCCTGCACATATGTATAAGATTTTATGGTATTTGACTTTATAAGCTTCCCCTGGGGTGGATCCAGTCTAAGAAAGATACATACATGAAAATAAGAAACTTTTTGGAATAAGACCTCCACTTTTTAGTAGTGGTCAAGTAAAATTTAAGTTACCAAGACCTTTCTGGGAACTGACATCCTACTCCTCTGAAAAAAAGTGGGTAATTGCCATCCTGATATGAGCCACGAAGGCTTCCAGGATATTGTAGTTGCTATGGAAAGGGCAAACATTGGTCAAAGGATTGCAGGTTCGAGAGAGACATACAAGGCAACCTCTTTACATCGGGAAGTGATCCAAGAGACCTTGTCAGCTTGAGGCCCTGCAGCAAACAATATGAGCTCTTTGGTTGGTGACTCAGTCTCTGGGAGCCTCCAAGGGTCCAGCTCAGTTACCTCTGTTGGTCTTCCTGTGGAGGTCTTGGCCTCATTCTTTCATCCAACTCTTCTGTAAGACTCTGAGCTCGATCTAGGTTGTGTATGAGTGTCTGAATCTCCCTCCATTGGTTTCTGTGTGAACCCTCTCAGCAGTTATGCTAAGTTCCTATCTGCAAGCATAATGGAGCATTGCTAATAGTGACAGGGGTTGGCTCTTGCCCATGGGATGGGTCTCAATTTGAGGCAGACATTGGTTGACCATTCTCTCAGGCTCTGCTCTATTGTTGTCCCTGTACATCTTGTAGGCAGGACACATTTTAGGTCAAAAGCTTTGTGGATAGCTTGATGTCCTTATTCTTCCACTGGGAGTCCTGCTGGGCCACAGGAAGTGGCCACTTCAAGATTCATATCCTTCACTGCCCCCATAGATCCTCTCCCCATTCTAGATCTCTTGCACATCCTAGAGATTGCCCCCCACCTCCCAGCTGATCTCCCTCCTCTCTCCCCTACTCTCCCTACATATAATCTCCACCCCCCACTCCATTTCCAACCCCATCCCATTTTCTAGTCAGTTCCCTCCTTCCATTGCCCTCCCATATCTATTTTGTTTTCCCCTCTGAGAAAGATTCAACCATCCTCTCAAATTCAAATCTCAGTATCCATGTAAAATCCAGAACTGGTGATGGGGCTGGAGCAAAGACATGAATTGAGAATGGTGGTCATTCAATCTAGCCACACAATGACATTGGGTTCAGTGAGAAATACGAAAGTGGAAGTTTAAGGGTTTTTGGAAAGTCAGTTGTGTTCGATGGTGTTTTCCTGGAGCAAACAAATACATGAGGGAGTGTTTTCCTAACGTGAACATAGGAGAAAGACTAAGGCAGACTCTTGAAGGAGCGTCTAGCTGAAGTAGACACAAGTGAAAGGATGTTCTCCTAAAGCAAGCAGGTGAAGGGACAGGTGATGAAGGATTTTTTGCTAACAACAGGCATGCATTGGTCTGCCTTACATTGTGTAGTTGTTCTGCATCTGTGGAGACTCTGTAGAAAGAAATGCACCAAAAATCTTCTGATGGTGTCCTGCAGTTTCTTGCTGTTTCCATGAACTTAGGCTGATTGGCAGTGATGTCAGCTGACTCAGAGCACCTGCTGAGACAAAGCATGTGCTGAGGCAAGACCCACAGAGGACGAGATGTTTGGAGCATGTAAATAGTGATGGAGGCTGAGCTAGGCTTACTCACAGAGCTAGCTGTGCAACACTGGTGGGTCTTGCACATTCGTTGATCTTTGCTTCCATGAGAGAGGCATAGCTGAAAACCTCTCCTGGTGTCCCTCTGGGTCCCTCTTGCTGCCTCATGCCAAGGCTGAGGCCTGGTTGTCTCTGCTATGCACTGCCACTACTGCTGACTCATGTTTGCTATCCCGACTCTACCGAACTGAACTATTGGTGTGTCTGTGAAATGTCTGCAAGTAGATCAAACTGCCTCTGCTAACCTGTGAACTGAACTGCCGATTTCCAGATAATACAGATGGGAGTTGCTCCAAAAGGGAGTTGCTCTAAACAGGTCCATCTCCCCTGTATCCTATCTTTTCTACTACCTCTGCTGGGAGGTGACCTGTAAGTGAAGTTAAAGACTTTTTAAGAGTCTTCATTAAAAATAGGTTTTGAAAAAGTTAAAGTTACAGCTTACCTCAAATAACAGTGAGGGATACTACAATCAACAGACCCTAAGAATCATTCATTGTTTTTGGAGGTGAGAATTTCTCACTGAGCCCAAAGCTCACTGAATGGCTAGATTGGATGACCACCAAACTCATTGGAAGTCTGCTCTAGCCCTATAGTTATTGACATATTCTGCTACGAGTCCTGGATTTTACATGGTTGCTAAGGTCTGAATTCAGGGTCTTGCATAGGCGTTTTATCAACGAAACCGTCTCTCAGCTCCAGAAGATGGATTTAAAGTTACTGTCCTCTGACATTTTGTTGAGCTGCAGTTTACAAATATTACTTACTTGCCTTTTGTTTTAGGTCTGAATTCTTCCCTTGGTATTTTTTTCACAGCATCAAATATGCAGATCTTTCTCATTCATCTTGAATTGTTATTTAAGCTTATTAGGACTGAGGGAGGAGTCAAGCCAACTGAAGCAGACAGAGGTTCCTATCTCCTACCTCTTACAGATGTTTGACTCTGGATCACTACATAGCAGGTAGCACATGTGGGCTGAAATCACAGCACACTCTATGTGCCATTATTAATTAAATTCTTCACACATTTGCCTTTATAACAGACAATGAGTTTCTTTGGCTTTCTAACTTCTTTTTGCTCATAGCTAGCCAATAAAATTTTTATTTTTAGCCTTAAAAGCATAAGACTTTAAAAGAGTTAATAAAAAATTAAATCTACAGGAGCTGAAAGTAAATATTATCTTTTCAAAAGGAAAAGGGAAACACCACACACACAAAAAGCAAGAACTTAAATCTAAATATTAGTTCTTATAAAAGCCACAGAACAATGATGTCATTGTATCTAATAAATTAAACCTCCAATTATGAGACCTTTTTATTTTTAATTGCTTTCTTTCAATAGTAGTCTAATATCCTTAAATAATATTTAAATGGAGATCTCTGTTTTCTCAAAGGCATACACATATTGAGGATTTTCTCTGCTATTATGGACACTTTGCCAAAACTCCCCACATCCCTACTCCCACACTTACAAAGGGGAGGAACACATAAAATTGCACAGCATATTTCTTACTTCACCATCCTGACTGTCTTGGCTAAACTAAAATACTCAGCAAGTTTAGCTTTAGAAAACAGTGGCCCCTCCAGAGGAAACTTAATTGATTAAATGAGAAAGGAACAGAACACACAGGGGCTTCTGGGCCCACACAGAGGCAACTCCTGTGCTGTATAATCCCAGTGTCTGCAGATCTCATCACTCCAATGTCTAGGTCCTTCCTCTTCATATTCATTTATTTATGAATATTTTCTGTTTTTCAATAGAAATGCTTCTTTTTCTTATCCTTTCTTTGAAAGAGTGGTAATGTTTTGGAACAACTCTTGTTTGTAAATGTCAGCCCTCTCCCTCCTATCCTCCAAAGACAAGGCATTTGATGCTGTAGTATAAAGGTTGTTAAGAAGAGTAAAATTGAAAAAAAAATCCATGCTTACTATTATCATTTATATCATTTTGCATTGTACACTGAAAGCATATTTGCATAATGATACTCAAAGAAATGTTTCAACAAAAATCACAGAAACAAACGCGGGGTCAGAAATACCTTCAGGGAAGTATGAAGTCCTGTGTTTGGGTTTTGTTTTGTTTCTTATTTTTCTTTACATCTAAGAAACAAAACATCAAGTATGTGTAAATGGGAGGAGATTTCATGTTTCTTAGCTGTGGTCTTTTGAGGTACAGTCTTTCATCATCTTCTCTGGTTTCTTTATTTTTATATTTATATTTTTTCCTTTTTTTCTTTTTAAAATTTTTTATTGGATATTTATTTACATTTCAAATGTTATCCCCTTTCCCAGTTTTCCGGACATAAGCTCCCATCCCATCCCCATCTCCCTTCTTCTATAAGGGTTTTCCCCCTCCCTAACCATCCCCAGTTCCCACCTCCCTGCCCTGACATTCCCCTACACTGGGGGGATCCAGCCTTGGCAGGACCAAGGGCTTCTCCACCCATTGGTGCCCAATAGGGCCATTCTCTGCTACATATGCAGCTGGAGCCATGGATCTGTCCATGTATAGTCTTTGGGTATTGGTTTAGTCCCTGGGAGCTCTGGTTGGGTGGTATTGTTGTTCTTATGGGGTTGCAAACCCCTTCAGCTCCTTCAATCCTTTCTCTAACTCCTCCAACAGGGACCCCATTCTCAGTTCAATGGTTTGCTGCTTTATTATTCTTCTGTCATATATTATATTCCAGTTGCAGTTCCCCTCTCTCCACTCCCCTCATTTCCTCTCTGACTCCCCTTTTCTCCCTATATGCTGAAGACTTAGCTCAGATCCATGCAGGGTCTATGTTTGTTGCTTCAGTCTCTGTGAGCCCTTATGAGCCTTGTTTAGTTGATTCTGTAGGCTGTGTTCACACGGTGTCCACCATGGCTTCTACAAGCCTTCCTCTCTATTTCCTGTGGGATTCCTCTGGCTATGCCTACTGTTTGACTGTGAGTCTCTGCATCTGTTCCCATCAGTTGCTGGATGATAACTTTCTGATTAAAAATTAGGATAGACACACATCTATAGAAGAATATCATTAGGAATCATTTCGTTGAATTTCTTTCATTCGTTTTTTTTTCTTCCCCAGATGTGCTAAGGTAATGCTGATCCAGAACTTGTAGGAATGACCAATCAATAATTGGTCTAACCTTAGCCCACAACTGGAGAGTGAGCCCATGCCTGGCACTGACTAGACAGCCCAGAGACCTTCTCTAGTTTCATGATTAAAATAGCCCCTGGGTTGAAATTGAATGAGCACTTTTAAATTTTTGACAACCCTTTGCATTTATACAGTATAATCAAGTATAATCTACTGGAGTGGATTGGTGGTTTACACTGTGACTTTTGTTCCATTGATAATTATGAATGATTAATAGAAGTTGAGACATTTTCATTTATTTGACTTCCTCGCAGGTGTGACTATGAACTACTTTTTTAAAGCTTAACTATGTTCACCTAAAGGAAGATCACTGGTTGCATTTTAACATAAATTATGCATTATTACTTTATTACTAACTCTGAAATTACAGTTCCTGAGATAAACAAAAAACAAGGCCATCAATCACTAATGTGAATTACAAACAAGAGGTCACTAAATCGAATCTCCTGTTATCAAGATGAAGTAAGTGACAAGCCTCTCTCTCATTAATTCTAACACATCCCTGTCATTGTAGTGAAATATTCTCAGAAGCAGATTCTGTATACATGTCTGGCATGTAGATAAGCATAAGACTAGAATTCAATGAGAATAAAAAGTTTTATGCAGAAACCATTGAGTTTCTCCTCTTCATTTTCATCTTCCTATGAATGACCCTTCTGTACTATAGGGTTGAGCCGCTATAATTTGCCACTGATCTATGCACAAATATAATTTTATATTCAAGCCATCCCATTTTGCCTGGTTGGACTAATGGCATTAATTGGATATTTAGAATGTGCACCTCACATTGCAAATACTTAGAGAAATGGATTTTCAATACACTTATCATGGATACCTGCATCTGCATTTTGGCCTCAGTAAACAGTGGGATTTAGGTAAGGATGTTTAGAAAAAGCCTGTTATGGACTTATTTTGTATCCAAATTTAAACAGGAATATAATTATGCTTTCAGATGTTTCAGTACTGCTAACTCTCAGGGGGAATAGTTTGCATAGAAAGGGAGGAGCATCCTCACATACACTGTGAGAAACTGGGAAAAGGGATAACACTTTAAATGTAAGTAATAGAGTTTCCAGTAAAAATAGCAACAAAAAGGGCTTGGTAAATATTGGGTTGTCTAACCTTCTTGCTTTTTGTTCTTAAAGACAACATTAGTTCATATATGATAGTGGTCAGCACTACTGGAAGAATAGGAAACCATGGAGGCAGGTGGTGGGTATACCATTATCCAAATATTGGGAAAGCTAAAGCAGAAAGTTGAGGAATTTGTATTATATTTGGTGACATAAAGACTTCTAGGCCAGGTTAGGGTACAAAATAACCTGTCTCGAAACATTAATGTTTACAATGAAACAGGTAGTTCCTGAATGTTTATACATTACATAGATGTGCTTTTTCAAGCCTCCCTACAGCTATAGTTAATGACCCTTGGACAATATTATTTAAATGCCTCTTTAGTTCCATCTATTTGCCTAAGACTTTCAGTAAGTCATTGTTTTTGATAGCTGAGTAGTACTCCATTGTGTAGATGTACGACTTCTTCTGTATCCATTCCTCCATTGAAGGGCATCTGGGTTCTTTCCAGATTCTGGCTATTATAAATAAGGCTGCTACAGTGGAGCATGTGTCCTTGTTATTTGATGAGCATCTTTTGGGTATATGCCCAGGAGTTCTATAGCTGGGTCCTCCTATAATACTATGTCCAATTTTCTGAGGAACCTCCAGGCTCATTTCCAGAGCGGTTGTACCAGCTTGCAATTCTACCAAAAATGGAGGAGTGTTCCTTTTTCTCCATATCCTTGGCAGTACCTGTTGTCACCTGAGATTTTGATCTTAGTCATTCTGACTGGTGTGAGGTGGAATCTCAGAGTTGTTTTGATTTGTATTTCCCTGAGTACTAAAGATGTTGAGCATTTCTTTATGTACATCTCAGCCGTTCCATATTCCTCACCTGAGAATTCTTTGTTTAGCTCTGAACCACATTTTTATAATAGGGTAATTTGATTTTCTGGAGTCTAACTTCTTGAGTTCTTTGTACATTTTGGATATTAGCCCTCTATAAGATGTAGGATTGATAAAGATCTTTTCCCAATCTGTTGGTTGCCATTTTGTACTAATGACAGTGTTCCTTGCCTTACAAAAGCTTTGCAATTTTATGAGGACCCATTTGTCGATTTGTTTGAGTTACTGATTTGTTTGATTTTATACCCAGCCACTTTGCTGAAGTTTTTAACAGGCTTAGGAGTTCTCCCATGGAACTTTTGGAGTCACTTAAATATGCTATCATAACATTGACCAGTAGTGATATTTTGACTTCTTCCTTTCCGATTTGTATCCCTTTGATCTCCTTTTGTTGTCTAATTCCTCTGGATAGGAATTTGAGTACTATATTGAATAGGTAGGGAGAAAATGGGAAGCCTTGTCTAGTCCTTGCTTTTAGTTGGATTACTTCAAGTTTCTCTCCATTTATTTTGATGTTGGCTACAGGTTTGCTGTATAATGTTTTTACTATGTTTAGGTATGGACCTTGAACTCCTGATATTTCCATGACTTTTAACCTGAAGGAGTACTGAATTTTGTCAAATGCTTTCTCAGCACCTAATGAGATGATCATGTGGTGTTTTTCTTTGAGTTTGTTTATATAGTGGATTACATTGATGAATTTCCATATATTGAGTCATCCCTGAATCCCTGGGATGAAGCCTACTTGATCATGATGGGAGATCATTTTGATATGTTCTTGGATTCAGTTTGAGAGAATTTTATTGATTATTTTTGTATCGATATTCATAGGGAAATTTGTCTGAAGTTCTCTTTGTTGGGTTTTTGTGTGTTTTAGATATAAGTGTAATTGTGGCTTCATAGAAGGAATTGGGTAGAATTCCTTCTGCTTCTAAAGTAGTTTGAAGAGTATTGGTATTAGGGTTTCTTTGAAGGTCTGATAGAATTCTTCAGAAAATAATCATCCTGAGTTAGGTAACCCAATCACAAAAGAACACACAAGGAATGCACTCAATTGTAAGTGGATATTAGCCCAAAAGCTCAGAATACATTTTACAAACCACATGAAGCTCAGTAAGAAGGAAGACCAAAGTTTGGATGCTTCAATCCTTCTTAGAAGGGGGAACAAAATACTCACAGGAGGAAATATGGAGACAAAATATGAAGCAGAGACTGAAGAAAAGGCCATCCAGAGACTACCCCATCCCCCGTATATGGGGATCTATCCCATATATGGTTACAAAACCCAGACACTATTGCAGATACCAAGATGTACATGCTGAAAGGAGCCTGATATAACTGTCACCTGAATGGCTCTTTTAGAGACTGACAAATATAGAGTCAGATGCTCACAGTCAACGTTAGACTGACAACAGGTTTCTCCATTGGAGGAGTTAAAGAAAGGACTGAAGGAGCTGAAGGGGTCTGCAACACCATAGGAAGAACAACAATATCAATCAATGAGATACCCTGGATCTCTTAGGGACTAAATACCCAACAAAAGAGTACACATGGAGAGACCCATAACTCCTGCTGCACATAGCTTTTTTGGGCATCAATGGGAGGAGAGGCCCTTGGTCCTGTGAAGTATGGAGCTCCAGTGTACAGGAATGCCAGGGCGGGGAGGAGGGAGGGTTTGGGTGAGTGGGTGGGGGAGCACCCTCATAGAAGCAGAGGGAGAGGTATAGGATAAGAGATAGCTGGAAGGGAAACCAGGATAGGGGATAACATTTGAAATGTTAATGCAGAAAATAGCCAATAAAAGAAAAAATAAATGTCTCCTAAATACTTTATACTGATAAATATTTTCCCACTAGTATACAAGTTTTAAAGGGATGCTAGTTGGGTTATATTCCCTAGGGATTCAAAACAAACATCCACTCACCCCGGGTAAGATTCAAATAGCAGACTTAGGTTAATTTCAACAAAGTTCAATCTATTGGGCTCATTTACACAGCATGGTGAGGACATTACTTATGGGTATGCAGGTGACCCCAAAGCAGTCATAGAATCCAAAAGCCTTATCCTAGCAGAGACAATATTACCCATAGCTGCAAAGATGGCACCCCTCCAGTTAATCTTCCACTGTTGAAATATATACTTTAGGACTCCTCAAGACCATGGAACAATGTGCAGTTAGCCAGAATTATACACGTCTCAAAGAGGGAAAGGAAAAAGTGGCTGAGAACTCAGGGGTCATCTTGTGACCCTTCCCATACTTTTCCCTATGAAGAAATATCAATTTCCTCATAGGCCCCATTGCAAGAATTCCTTGTGAATAATCACAGCTCACTCTGAAAAAAAAATGGCAAAGACTGTGATGCTAAGAAGACAGCTTTTACAACAGAAACTGATTTCATCTAATCTGTTTCTCACCAGCACTGTAGAAGCTGACAGTTTTCTGTAAGAAAACTCAAGTGAAGAAGCTATTATGAGATGTTTAAGGAACATAATGTAGAAGGTGGTACAAAGGGCTCTTCCTCCAGGTTCTACCTTGACAGTATTGATTGAGTTGGGGCTGGTTCTATGGACATAACTCTTGAGCTTTCTGATTCTAATAACTTGAGTCACTGCTCTGATGACTGGACCCTAAGATAGAGAATATCACTAATACATACAATTTGACTGATCATTTTCTATGAGTCACAATCCTCTGGAGATTCTCTTAATTTGGAGACAACTGGACACAGGTATTTGTATCATTTAAGAACGTGCCATGAGGATTCACTATATTTCTGGCTTTAGTGAGAAGGAAATAAATGGGCTATTCCCTGAGTATTATGTGAACAACATTTTATAGACTTCTCTTAATTGGATTAGAAAATAAAAGTCTCTTGCTCAACTTGAAACAGGACAATTTGATTGAATTAAATTGGTCACAAAATGATCAATAAGACTCATCCATTCAAATCAATCAGTACCAATAAACAGACTGGATCTAGTTAAGGGAAAGAACTGAAAAGCAATTAAAACCCTGGCCCTCTTTGCTGATTCACTCAAAGTTTCAATATCTGGTAACATATTGAGAAAGAGACAAACAGTAGAATAAAGTATGTCTTCGAGGTAATGGTGCCTCACTTTGCTTTGAAAATTATCAGAAACAAATTGCTGTTTCTCTAGTGGTCATGACAAATATGTGCAGGAAGAGAAATAAATAGAAAAGAATCTAAAATTATAACTATACATGGGAAAATTATTAATTTTTATAGAAACTTAATAATTAGTCCCAAGAATAACATTAATTTTACTGGCTGACACCTGAAGCTAAGCCAATCCCACACCTCTCTGTACACAAATCCTTTTGGGGAGAGAGCTGAACTCTCAGAAGTGGGGACAATCCTGAGAGCTCAGGGGAGACCACAACTTCTGCTCACATTCCTGGCCCAAGAGAAACCCACATAGAGCCCTCTAGATACGTAAACATGGGAGCAGTCAGAAAGAGTATCATTCTGGTCCCTGCCTGTGCCCAGAGCAGAAAGTCAGTCACTAAGAGCACTGACACACCTGATAGCAGGGGTAAGATGAACATCTCTGCCTCAAGCAACCTACCTGGAGCCCTCAGTACACACAAACCGAGGAGCAGTCTGGGACAGGACCCTTCCAACTTCCGCCTGCACCCAATGCTGACCGGTATGACAGCTCTCTGTACCCAGATGCTGCTGGGAGAAAACAGGTCTACAGAAGTGCTAACACATAGGCTTACAGGAGGGTCAAGCCACTGTCAGAGACAGCAAGAACGGCTAACACCAGAAACAACCTGATGGGGAGAGGCAACCAAAGGAATCTAAGCAAAAGAAACCAAGACTAATTGGCATTATCAGAGCCCAGTTCTCCCAACAAAACAAACACCAGATATTCCAACACATCAGAAAGCAAGATTTGATTTAAGATCACATCTCATGATGATAACAGAGGAATTTAAGAGGACATAAATAACTCCCTTAAAGAAATACAGGACAATACAGGTAAACAGGAGAAGCCATTAAAGAAAAATCCCCTAAAGAAAAACACAACCAAACATGTGAAGGAATTGAACAAAACCATCCAGAATCTAAAAGTGGAAATAGAAACAATAAAGAAATCACAAAGGGAGGCAACCCTGGAGATAGAAAACCTAGGAAAGAAATCAGGAGTAATCGATGCAAGGATTACCAACAGAATTCAAGAGATAGAGGAGAGAATCTCCGGTGCAGAAGATAACAGAGAAAACATTGACACAACTGTCAAAGAAAATGTAAAACACAAAAAGCTCATAACTCAAAACATCCAGGAAATCCAAGACACAATAAGATCAAACCTAAGGATAAGCTAACCCAATCACAGAAAGAAATACATGGTATGCAATCATTGATAAGTGGCTATTAGCCCAAATGCTTGAATTACCCTAGATGCCTAGAACAAATGAAACTCAAGACGGATGATCAAAATGTGAATGCTTCACTCCTTCTTTAAAAGGGGAACAAGAATACCCTTGGCAGGGAAGAGAGAGGCAAAGATTAAAACAGAGACTGAAGGAACACCCATTCAGAGCCTGCCCCACATGTGGCCCATACATATACAGCCACCCAATTAGACAAGATGGATGAAGCAAAGAAGTGCAGACCGACAGGAGCCGGATGTAGATCGCTCCTGAGAGACACATCCAGAATACAGCAAATACAGAGGCGAATGTCAGCAGCAAACCACTGAACTGAGAATAGGACCCCCGTTGAAGGAATCAGAGAAAGAACTGGAAGAGCTTGAAGGGGCTTGAGACCCCATATGTACAACAATGCCAAGCAACCAGAGCTTCCAGGGACTAAGCCACTACCTAAAGACTATACATGGACTGACCCTGGACTCTGACCTCATAGGTAGCAATGAATATCCTAGTAAGAGCACCAGTGGAAGGGGAAGCCCTGGGTCCTGCTAAGACTGAACCCCCAGTGAACTAGACTGGTGGGGGGAGGGCGACAAAGGGGGGAGGGTTGGGAGGGGAACACCCATAAGGAAGGGGAGGAGGAAGGGGGATGTTTGCCCGGAAACCGGAAAAGGGAATAACACCCGAAATGTATATAAGAAATACTCAAGTTAATAAAAAAAAAGAAAAAAAAAGGTATAGAAGAGAACAAAAATTACCAACTTAAAGGGTCAGTAAATATCTTCAACAAATTGAAGAAAACTTCCCTAACCTAAAGAAAGAGAAGCCCATAAACATATAGTAAGCATACAGAACTCCAAATAGATTGGACCAGAAAAAAATTCCTCCCATCACCTAATAGTCAAAACACCAAAAGCACAAAACAAAGAAAGAATATTAAAAACAGTAAGGGAAAAAGATCAAGTAACAAGTAAAAGCAGATCTATCAGAATCACACCAGACTTCTCACCAGAGACTATGAAAGCCAGAAGATCCTGGGCAGATATTATACAGACCTTAAGAGAACACAAATGTCAGCCCTGGCTACTATATCCAGCAAAACTCTCAATTACCATAGATGGAGAAACCAAGATATTATATGAAAAAACAAATTTATGCAATATCTTATCACAAATCCAGTCCTACAAAAGATAATAGATGGGAAACTCCAACACAGGGATATAAACTACACACTAGAAAAAGTAATAAAGTAATCTTCTTTCAGCAAACCCAAGAGAAGATATCCACATAAATACAATTCCACCTCTATCAACAAAAATAACAGTAAACAACAATCACTATTCCTTAATCTCTCTTAGTATCAATGGACTCAATTCTCCCATAAAAAAAAAAACATACTAAGAGACGATATACAAAGAGAGGATCCAGCATGTTATATACAGAAAATACAACTCAGCAACAAAGACAGAGACTACCTTAGAGTAAAGTGCTGGAGAACAATATTTCAAGGAAATGGTCCCAAGAAACAAGCTGGAGTATCCATTCTAATATCAAATAAAATCAACTTTCAACCAAAAGTTATCAAAAAAGATAAGGAAACCACCATTCATCAAAGGAAAAAAATCCACCAAGATGAACTCTCAATCCTGAATATCTATGCTCCAAATGCAAGGGCACCTACATTCATAAAAGAAACCTTACTAAAGCTCAAGTACATATTGCACCAACACAATAGTAGTGGGAGACTTTAGCACACCACTCTGATCAATGGACAGATTATGGAAACAGAAACTAAACAAAGACATAGAGAAACTAACAGAAAATATGAACCAAGTGGATTTACCAGATATTTATAGAAGATTTCATCCTAAAACAAAATACTATACCTTCTTCTCAGCCCCTTATGGTGTCTTCTCCAATATTGACCAAAGAATTGGTCACAGAACAGGCCTCCACAGATACAAAATTGAAATAAACCATTCAGGGTTGCTGCCGCCACAGAGAGCCCGTGGGCAGCACACCGCGAGCAAACTTGAGCCTCTGGACCACAGGTAAGACCAACTTGTCTGCGGCAAGAAAGCTGCCTGGTGAAATCGGGACACAGAGGCAGAATTCCTCTAGGACCGGGCACGTCCTGTGTTTACCGGAAGTCCCACACCCGCGGATCCCGGTCCGCAGCAGCTCTCTGCTCCCAGACCCTGTGGGAAAGAGACCTCTACGCCTGGTCAGGTGGGCACTCCTAAGGCTGCAGAGCGGAAGAGACCACCAACACTGCCCACCCCTGCCCACATCCCTGGCCCAAGAGGAAACTGTATAAGGCCTCTGGGCTCCCGTGGGGGAGGGCCCAAGAGCGGCAGGACACCTGCCTGAGACACACCCGGAACCTGAAGGAAACAGACCGGATAAACAGTTCTCTGCCCCCAAATCCCGTGGGAGGGAGAGCTAAACCCTCATAGAGGCAGACACGCCTGGGAAACCAGAAGAGACTGCACTCTGCATACACATCTCGGACACCAGAGGAAAACACCAAAGGCCAACTGGAACCCTGGTGCACTGAAGCTCCCGGAAGGGGTGGCACAGGTATTCCTGGTTGCTGCTGCCACAGAGAGCCCATGGGCAGCACCCCACGAACGAACTTGAGCCTCGGGACCACAGGTAAGACCAACCTTTCTGCTGCAAGAAAGCTGCCTGGTGAACTCAAGACACAGGCCCACAGGAACAGCTGAAGACCTGTAGAGAGGAAAACTACACGCCTGAAAGCAGAACACTCTGTCCCCATAACTGACTGAAAGAGAGGAAAACAGGTCTACAGCACTCCTGACACACAGGCTTATAGGACAGTCTAGCCACTGTCAGAAATAGCAGAACAAAGTAACACTAGAGATAATCTGATGGCAAGAGGCAAGCGCAGGAACCCAAGCAACAGAAACCAAGACTACATGTCATCATCAGAGCCCAATTCTCCCACCAAAACAAACATGGAATATCCAAACACACCAGAAAAGCAAGTTCTAGTTTCAAAATCATATTTAATCATGATGCTGGAGGACTTCAAGAAAGACATGAAGAACTCCCTTAGGGAAACACAGGAAAACATTAATAAACAAGTAGAAGCCTACAGAGAGGAATCACAAAAATCCCTGAAAGAATCGCAAAAATCCCTGAAAGAATTCCAGGAAAACACAATCAAACAGTTGAAGGAACTAAAAATGGAAATAGAAGCAATCAAGAAAGAACACATGGAAACAACCCTGGATATAGAAAACCAAAAGAAGAGACAAGGAGCTGTAGATACAAGCTTCACCAACAGAATACAAGAGATGGAAGAGAGAATCTCAGGAGCAGAAGATTCCATAGAAATCATTGACTCAACTGTCAAAGATAATGTAAAGCAGAAAAAGCTACTGGTCCAAAACAAACAGGAAATCCAGGACTCAATGAGAAGATCAAACCTAAGGATAATAGGTATAGAAGAGAGTGAAGACTCCCAGCTCAAAGGACCAGTAAATATCTTCAACAAAATCATAGAAGAAAACTTCCCTAACCTAAAAAAAGAGATACCCATAGGCATACAAGAAGCCTACAGAACTCCAAATAGATTGGACCAGAAAAGAAACACCTCCCATCACATAATAGTCAAAACACCAAATGCACACAATAAAGAAAGAATATTAAAAGCAGTAAGGGGAAAAGGTCAAGTAACATATAAAGGCAGACCTATCAGAATCACACCAGACTTCTTGCCAGAAACTATGAAGGCCAGAAGATCCTGGACTGATGTCATACAGACCCTAAGAGAACACAAATGCCAGCCCAGGTTACTGTATCCTGCAAAACTCTCAATTAACATAGATGGAGAAACCAAGATATTCCATACAAAACCAAATTTACACAATATCTTTCTACAAATCCAGCACTACAAAGGATAATAAATGGTAAAGCCCAACATAAGGAGGCAAGCTATACCCTAGAAGAAGCAAGAAACTAGTCGTCTTGGCAACAAAACAAAGAGAATGAAAGCACACAAACATAACCTCACATCCAAATATGAATATAACAGGAAGCAATAATCACTATTCCTTAATATCTCTCAATATCAATGGCCTCAACTCCCCAATAAAAAGACATAGATTAACAAACTGGATACGCAACGAGGACCCTGCATTCTGCTGCCTACAGGAAACACACCTCAGAGACAAAGACAGACATTACCTCAGAGTGAAAGGCTGGAAAACAATTTTCCAAGCAAATGGTCAGAAGAAGCAAGCTGGAGTAGCCATTCTAATATCAAATAAAATCAATTTTCAATTAAAAGTCATCAAAAAAGATAAGGAAGGACACTTCATATTCATCAAAGGAAAAATCCACCAAGATGAACTCTCAATCCTAAATATCTATGCCCCAAATACAAGGGCACCTACATACGTAAAAGAAACCTTACTAAAGCTCAAAACACACATTGCACCTCACACAATAATAGTGGGAGATTTCAACACCCCACTCTCATCAATGGACAGATCAGGGAAACAGAAATTAAACAGAGATGTAGACAGACTAAGAGAAGTCATGAGCCAAATGGACTTAACGGATATTTATAGAACATTCTATCCTAAAGCAAAAGGATATACCTTCTTCTCAGCTCCTCATGGTACTTTCTCCAAAATTGACCATATAATTGGTCAAAAAACGGGCCTCAACAGGTACAGAAAGATAGAAATAATCCCATGCGTGCTATCAGACCACCACGGCCTAAAACTGGTCTTCAATAACAATCAAGGAAGAATGCCCACATATACGTGGAAATTGAACAATGCTCTACTCAATGATAACCTGGTCAAGGAAGAAATAAAGAAAGAAATTAAAAACTTTTTAGAATTTAATGAAAATGAAGATACAACATACCCAAACTTATGGGACACAATGAAAGCTGTGCTAAGAGGAAAACTCATAGCGCTGAGTGCCTGCAGAAAGAAACAGGAAAGAGCATATGTCAGCAGCTTGACAGCACACCTAAAAGCTCTAGAACAAAAAGAAGCAAATACACCCAGGAGGAGTAGAAGGCAGGAAGTAATTAAACTCAGAGCAGAAATCAAACAAGTAGAAACAAAAAGGACCATAGAAAGAATCAACAGAACCAAAAGTTGGTTCTTTGAGAAAATCAACAAGATAGATAAACCCTTAGCCAGACTAACTATAGGACACAGAGAGTGCGTCCAAATTAACAAAATCAGAAATGAAAAGGGAGACAAAACTACAGATTCAGAGGAAATTCAAAAAATCATCAGATCTTACTATAAAAACCTATATTCAACAAAACTTGAAAATCTTCAGGAAATGGACAATTTCCTAGACAGATACCAGGTACCGAAGTTAAATCAGGAACAGATAAACCAGTTAAACAACCCCATAACTCCTAAGGAAATAGAAGCAGTCATTAAAGGTCTCCCAACCAAAAAGAGCCCAGGTCCAGACGGGTTTAGTGCAGAATTCTATCAAACCTTCATAGAAGACCTCATACCAATATTATCCAAACTATTCCACAAAATTGAAACAGATGGAGCACTACCGAATTCCTTCTACGAAGCCACAATTACTCTTATACCTAAACCACACAAAGACACAACAAAGAAAGAGAACTTCAGAACAATTTCCCTTATGAATATCGACACAAAAATACTCAACAAAATTCTGGCAAACCGAATCCAAGAGCACATCAAAACAATCATCCACCATGACCAAGTAGGCTTCACCCCAGGCATGCAGGGATGGTTTAATATACGGAAAACCATCAATGTGATCCATTATATAAACAAACTGAAAGAACAAAACCACATGATCATTTCATTAGACGCTCAGAAAGCATTTGACAAAATTCAACACCCCTTCATGATAAAAGTCCTGGAAGGAATAGGAATTTTAGGCCCATACCTGAACATAGTAAAAGCCATATACAGCAAACCAGTTGCTAACATTAAACTAAATGGAGAGAAACTTGAAGCAATCCCACTAAAATCAGGGACTAGACAAGGCTGCCCACTCTCTCCCTACTTATTCAATATAGTTCTTGAAGTTCTAGCCAGAGCAATCAGACAACAAAAGGAGGTCAAGGGGATACAGATCGGAAAAGAAGAAGTCAAAATATCACTATTTGCAGATGATATGATAGTATATTTAAGTGATCCCAAAAGTTCCACCAGAGAACTACTAAAGCTGATAGACAACTTCAGCAAAGTGGCTGGGTATAAAATTAACTCAAATAAATCAGTTGCCTTCCTCTATACAAAAGAGAAACAAGCCGAGAAAGAAATTAGGGAAACAACACCCTTCATAATAGACCCAAATAATATAAAGTACCTCGGTGTGACTTTAACCAAGCAAGTAAAAGATCTGTACAATAAGAACTTCAAGACACTGAAGAAGGAAATTGAAGAAGACCTCAGAAGATGGAAAGATCTCCCATGCTCATGGATTGGCAGGATTAATATAGTAAAAATGGCCATTTTACCAAAAGCAATCTACAGATTCAATGCAATCCCCATCAAAATACCAATCCAATTCTTCAAAGAGTTAGACAGAACAATTTGCAAATTCATCTGGAATAACAAAAAACCCAGGATAGCTAAAGCTATCCTCAACAATAAAAGGACTTCAGGGGGAATCACTATCCCTGAACTCAAGCAGTATTACAGAGCAATAGTGATAAAAACTGCATGGTATTGGTACAGAGACAGACAGATAGACCAATGGAATAGAATTGAAGACCCAGAAATGAACCCACATACCTATGGTCACTTGATTTTTGACAAAGGAGCCACAACCATCCAATGGTAAAAAGATAGCATTTTCAGCAAATGGTGCTGGTTCAACTGGAGGTCAACATGTAGAAGAATACAGATCAATCCATGCTTATCACCCTGTACAAAGCTTAAGTCCAAGTGGATCAAGGACCTCCACATCAAACCAGACACACTCAAACTAATGGAAGAAAAACTAGCGAAGCATCTGGAACACATAGGCACTGGAAAAAATTTCCTGAACAAAACACCAATGGCTTATGCTCTAAGATCAAGAATCGACAAATGGGATCTCATAAAACTGCAAAGCTTCTGTAAGTCAAAGGACACTGTGGTTAGGACAAAACGGCAACCAACAGTTTGGGAAAAGATCTTTACCAATCCTACAACAGATAGAGTTCTTATATCCAAAATATACAAAGAACTCAAGAAGTTAGACCGCAGGGAAACAAATAACCCTATTAAAAAATGGGGCTCAGAGCTAAACAGAGAATTCACTGCTGAGGAATGCCGAATGGCTGAGAAACACCTAAAGAAATGTTCAACATCTTTAGTCATAAGGGAAATGCAAATCAAAACAACCCTGAGATTTCACCTCACACCAGTGAGAATGGCTAAGATCAAAAACTCAGGGGACAGCAGATGCTGGCGAGGATGCGGAGAAAGAGGAACACTCCTCCATTGTTGGTGGGTTTGCAAACTGGTACAACCATTCTGGAAATCAGTGTGGAGGATCCTCAGAAAATTGGACATTGAACTGCCTGAGGATCCAGCTATACCTTTCTTGGGCATATACCCAAAAGATGCCCCAACATATAAAAAAGTCACGTGCTCCACTATGTTCATTGCGGCCTTATTTATAATAGCCAGAAGCTGGAAAGAACCCAGATGCCCTTCAACAGAGGAATGGATACAAAAAATGTGGTACATCTACACAATGGAATATTACTCAGCTATCAAAAACAATGGCTTTATGAAATTCGTAGGCAAATGGTTGGAACTGGAAAACATCATCCTGAGTGAGCTAACCCAATCACACAAAGACATACATGGTATGCACTCATTGATAAGTGGCTATTAGCCCAAATGCTTGAATTACCCTAGATGCCTAGAACAAATGAAACTCAAGACGGATGATCAAAACGTGAATGCTTCACTCCTTCTTTAAAAGGGGAATAAGAATACCCTTGGCAGGGAAGAGAGAGGCAAAGATTAAAACAGAGACTGAAGGAACACCCATTCAGAGCCTGCCCCACATGTGGCCCATACATATACAGCCATCCAATTAGACAAGATGGATGAAGCAAAGAAGTGCAGACCGACAGGAGCCGGATGTAGATCGCTCCTGAGAGACACAGCCAGAATACAGCAAATACAGAGGCGAATACCAGCAGCATACCACTGAACTGAGAATAGAACCCCCGTTGAAGGAATCAGAGAAAGAACTGGAAGAGCTTGAAGGGGCTCGAGACCCCATATGTACAACAATGCCAAGCAACCAGAGCTTCCAGGGACTAAGCCACTAACTAAAGACTATACATGGACTGACCCTGGACTCTGACCTCATAGGTAGCAATGAATATCCTAGTAAGAGCACCAGTGGAAGGGGAAGCCCTGGGTCCTGCTAAGACTGAAACCCCAGTGAACTAGACTGGTGGGGGGAGGGCGGCAATGGGGGCAGGGTTGGGAGGGGAACACCCATAAGGAAGGGGATGGGGGAGGGGGATGTTTGCCCGGATACCGGGAAAGGGAATAACACTCGAAATGTATATAAGAAATACTCAAGTTAATAAAAAAAAAAAGAAAAAAATTGAAATAACCCCATGGATCCTATCAGATCACCATGAACTAAGGCTGTCTTCAATAACAACAAAAAATGACAAAAGCCCACATACACATGGAAGCTGAACAATGCTCTACTCAGTGATAACTTGGTCAAGGAAGAAAGAAAGAAAGAAATTAAAGACATTTTAGATTTTAATGGAAATAATGGAACAGCACACAAAAACTTATTGGACACAATGAAAGAAGAACTAAGAGGAAAACTCATAGCTCTGAGTGCCTTAAAAAGAAACTAGTTACAGAATATACTAGCATCTTGGCAACACATCCAAAATCTCCAGAACAGAAAGAAGCAAATATACCTACCTAAGAGATGTAGATGACAGAAAATAATCAAACTCATGGCTCTAACCAACCAATTAGAAACAAAAAGAACTATGCAAAGAATCAACAAATCCAGGAGCAGGTTCTTTAAGAAAATCAACAGCATAGATAAACCCTTAGCCAGACTAACCAGAGGGCACAGAGAGTATACCCAAATTAATGAAATCAGAAATGAAAAGGAAGCATAACAATAGAATTTGAAGAAATTAAGAAAAATCATCAGATCCCACTACAAAAGTCTATATTCAACAAAACTGAAAAATCTGGAGGAAATGGAAAATTTTCTAGACACCTACCAGGTAACATAGTTAAATAAGATCAGATAAACCATCTAAACAGTCCCATAACTCCTAAAGAAAGCAAAGCAGTTATTAAAGTCTCCCAAAAAAAAGAAGGCCCAGGACCAGAGTTGATTACTGGAAAATTCTATCAGACCTTCATAGGAGACCTCATACCAATACTGTCCAAAATATTCCACCAAATAGAAACAGAAGGAACACTACTCATTTCCTTCTATGAATTCACAATTACTCTTATACCTAAACTGCACAAAGACCCAACAAAGAAAGAGAATTTCAGACCAATTTCCCTAATGAATAATGATGCAAAAGTACTAGATAAAATTCTCCCAAATTGAATCCAAGAGCACATCAAAATGATCTTCCATCATGATCAAGTAGGCTTCATCCCAGGGACGCAAGGATGGCTCAGTATAAGGAAATCCATCAACGTAAACCTCTAAATAAACAAACTCAAAGAAAAAAACCACATGATTATCTCATTAGGTGCTGAAAAAGCATCTGACAAAATTCAACACCCCTACAGGTTAAAAGTCTTGGAAAGATCAGGAATTCAAGGACCACACCTAAGCATAGTAAAAGCCATATACAGGAAACCAGTAGCCAACATTAAACTAAATGGAGAGAAACTTGAAGCAATCCCACTAAAATCAGGGACTAGACAAGGCTGCCCACTCTTTCTCTACTTATTCAATATAGTGTTCAGAGTCCTAGCCAAAGAAATCAGACACCAAAAGGAAGTCATAGGATACAAATTGGAAAGGAAGAAGTCAAAATATCACTATTTGCAGAGGGTATAATATTATACATACGTGATCCCAAAAGTTCCATGAGAGAACTCCTAAGCTTGATAAACAATTTCAACAAAATGACTGGGTCTAAAATCAACTCAAACAAATCAGTAGCATTTCTCTACTCAAAGACAAAACATGCTGAGAAAGAAATTAGGGAAATGACACCCTTCACAATAGTCACAAATACTATAAAATACCTCAGTGTGACTCTAACCAAGCAAGTGAAAGATCTGTAGGACAATAACTTCGTGTCTATTAAGAAAAAGATTGAAGAAGTTCTCAGAAGATGGAAAGATCACCCATGCTCATGGATTGACAGGATTAATATTGTAAAAATGTCCATTTTGCCAAAAGCAATCTACAGATTCAATGCAATCTCCATCAAAATTCCAACTCGATTTTTTTTCAGAGTTAGAAAAAGCAGTTTGCAAACTCATTTGGAGTAACAATAGACCCAAGATAGTGAAAACTATCCTCAGCAATAGAAGAACTTCTGGGGGAATCACGATCCCTGACTCTGAACTGTATTACAGAGCAATAGTGATAGACAAAAATTGTATGGTGTTTTTACCATGACAGGCAGGTAGATCAGTGGAATAGAATTGAAGGCCCAGAAATGAACCTACATACCTAGGGTCACTTGATCTTTGACAAAGGTGCTAAAACCACCCAGTGGAAAAAAGATAGCATTTTTAACAAGTTGTGCTGGTTCAACTGGTTCATCATAAAGAACAATGCAAATCGATCCATTCTTATTTCCCTGTACAATGCTGAAGTCCAAGTGGATCAAGGACCTACATAAAACCAGATACACTCAAACTAAGAGAAGACAAGGTGAGGAAGAGTCTCGAACACATAGGCACTGGGGAAAATTTCCTGAACAAAACACCAATGGTCTACACTCTAAGATCAAGAATCGAGAAATGGGACCTCATAAAACTGCAAAGCTTCTGTAAGGCTTTTGTTAGGACAAAATGGCAACCAACAGATTGGGAAAAGATATTTACCAATCCTACATCTTATCGAGGGCTAATATCCAATATATACAAAGAGGTCAAGAAGTTAGACTATGGAGAGACAAAAAACCCTATTAAAAATGTGTTTCAGAGCTAAACAAAGAATTCACAGCTGAGGAATATCGAATGGCCGAGAAGCACCTAAAGAAATGTTCAACATCTTTAGTCATCAGGGAAATGCCAATCAAAACAACCCTGAGATTCCACATCACACCAGTCAGAATGGCTAAGATCAAAACCTCAGGTGACAACAGGTACTGCCAAAAATGTGGAGAAAGAGGAACACTCCTCCATTGTTTGTGGAATTGCAAGCTGGTACAACACTCTGGAAGTCAGCCTGGAGGCTCCTTAGAAAATTGGACATAGTACTACCTGAGGACCCAGCTATAGCACTCCTGGGTATATATCCAAAAGATGTTCCAACATATAACAAGGACACATGCTCTACCACGTTCATAGCAGCCTTATTTATAATAGCCAGAATTTGGAAAGAACCCAGATGCCCTACAATGGAGGAATGGATACAGAAATGTGGTACATCTACACAACAGGGTACTGCTCAGCAATCAAAAACAATGGCTTCATGAAATTCTTAGGCAAATGGATGGAACTGGAAAATATCCTGAGTGAGGTAACCCAATCACAAAAATGCACACATTGTATGCACTCACTGATAAGTGGATATTAGCCCAAAAGTTCAAATTACCCAAGACAAATCCACACACCACATGAAGCTCAAGAAGAGGAAGTATGACTACAGTGCAGATGCTTCAGTCCTTCTAAAAAGGGGGAACAAAAACATTCATAAGAGGAGATATGGAGACAAAGTTTGGACCAGAGGCTGAAGGAATGGCCATTCAGAGCCTGACCCACCTGGAGATCCAGTTGATATACATACAGTATACATACAGCCCAGTCACCAAACCCAGACAATATTGCTGATTCCAAGATGTGCATGCTGACAGGAGCCTGACTTTGCTGTCTACTAGAGACTCTGCCAGAGCATGACAAATAGAGAGGCGAATGCTAGCTGCAAACCATCGAACTGAGAATGGGGTTCCCATTGGAGGAGTTAGAGAAAAGATTGAATGAGCTGAAGGGGTTTTCAACCCCATAAGAACCACAATACCAACCAACCACAACTCCCAGCATCTAAACCACCATCCGAAGAGTACACATGGACAGACCCACGGCTCCAGCTGCATGAGCAGCAGAGGATGGCCTTGTTGGGCACCAAAGGGAGGAGAAGCCCTTGGTCCTGCCAAACTATACACCTCAGTGTAGGGGAATGTCAGGGTGGGGAAGCAGGAAGGAATGGGTGGTTGGGGAGGGGAAACACCCTCATAGAAGAAGGGAGAGGAGGATGAAATAGGGGGGTTAGGGATGGGAAAGCAGGAAAGGGGACAACATTTGAAATGTAAATAAATTTTAAAAAAATCCAATAAAATTTCTGTTCCAATTCCAAAAATACCATATTAATTCCACTATGACAATGAAACTATTGAAGTGATCCCTAACGATGAATTAATCACTAAAGAATATCTAATATACACAGAAACAACTGAGGTTTACACATGTGTTCCATGGTAACAGAATAATAAGAAAAATACTTCCTGTGTACATACTGGGTGTAGTTCTATCACTCCTTCCCCATGGCTGAACTTCAGTGGTTTGCAGAGATTTTGACAATATGGTTAACAAGCCTCGGATATCAACTGGGTAAATTAAGGCAAGCAATTCAGTTTACTTATTTTGAAATCAACCTCTAGTAGCTCACACTATCATATTTGAATTCCTGTAGTGGGACACATTTACCATCTTAAAATTGATCAGATTATTTATTTAAGTTGATGTTTGTCAATTGTCTACTGTGTAAATTCATTTTGAAAATCTTCACTGGGTTGAAAACTGGGATAATACAGGATAGTAGGGTATTGTGCTGAGAACTCCTGGCAGGCACCTGGCAGAGTTGGGTAGCTTAACTGATGACCTTGCCTGCCCCTCTGTGTCAAGTGGCAGAGGACCCTTTGCAGAGGTGCCTACCAGCCCTGCCAGCCTTCCCACACACACACCTGCCTCCTTACAGTTCCTCCTAGTTCATCCCTGCTACCAATCCTCCTGGGACACAGGAGGTTTCTTTCCCAAGGGTGCTTGGCTCCCAAGAAGCCCATACTTTTTACAACAATCATAAAGACCAATCCAGCTGCTGCTCAAACATCAGTGGCAACATTTGCCTGAGTCTAGGCAAGGCTCTAGCTCTGGGAGATGCTGGGAGATCCTGTACGGCTGTTTACTTATCATATTCTCAGTCCCCGAGATGAATTTCAAACCTTCAAGAGTCTGCCTTGGGACTGAGGAAAACAAGCCTAAATCAAAGCCACATCTTTCAAAGGCAGAAAAAACAAAAAATGAGATTTCTTATCAGGGAAGGAAAGACAACCGGGGGGATGGAGATCAGAGACATGAGCCTGAAGCAAATTTCAAACAGCATCGTCCTGTCCTCCTACTACCCACAAGGAATTTTCCAGACATGGAGAAAAAAATACACATTTGTGGGAAAGCTGCTGCAGGACTGGTGGGCACTGCCCCTAGGATCTCATTCATCCTCTCCTCTGCATAGTAACTACCCCTCACCTTGGCTATGGTAAGATAACTTTACCAGAGAACACATATGGACATTTTAAAAGCTAAATTGAAAGTCTATACTGTCAGCCAGAGGCCATATGGGAAACTTGCACAAATCACGTAGCCTGAGCCTCATGGTTTTTTGTCATTTATATACAGAATCATGTTCTAGTTGACACATTTCAGTTAATAAGAAATAGAACTATAGAAGCCAAAATCAGGTTAGTATATTGGGAAATTTTCTGGATCCTGAAACTATGGATCAGGTCTTTGTTTTCATTTTGGCAGATGTTGGGACCTGCGTGCTGTTTTTTTTGTTGTTTTTTTTTGTTTTGTTTTGTTTTGTTTTTTGTTGTTGTTGTTGTTTAATTTTTTATTAGATATATTTCTTTACTTACATTTCAAACGTTATTCCCCTTCCCGGTTTCCTGTCTATAAGCCCCCATTCCCTCCCCTTCCTCTCCTCCATATGAGTATTCCCCCTATACATCCACCTTATTGACCCCCCATATTCCCCTGCACTGGGGCTCTAACCTTGGCAGGACCAAGGGCTTCTCCTTCTACTAGTGCCTCAATAAAGCTATTTTCTGCTACATATGCAGTTGGAGCCCTGTGTCAGTCCATGTAGTTCGGTAGTGGTTTATTCCCTGGAAGCTCTGGTTGGTTGACATTGTTGTTTTTATGGGATTGCAAGCTCCTTCACCTCTTTCAATACTTCCTCTAATTCCCCTCAAAGGGGGTCCTATTCTCAGTTCGGTAGTTTGCTGTAAGTATTGACCTCTGTATTGGACATGCTCTAGATGTGTCTCTCACGAGAGATCTATATCCGGTCCCTTTCAGCATGCATTTTTTAGCTTCATTAATCTTACCTAGTTTTGGTGGCTGTATATATATAGGCCACATGTGGGTAAGGCCCTAAATGGCCATTCCCTGAGTCATTGCTCCAAACTTTGCTTCCATATTCCCTCCGATGGATATTTTCCCCCTTTTAAGAAGTAGTGGGAGCATCCTCATTTTGATCATCCATCCTCTTGAGCTTCCTGTGGTCTGTGGATTGCATCTTGGGTAATTCAAGCTTTTTGGCTAATATCCACTTATCAATGAGTGCATACCAAGTGTGTTTTTCTGTGATTGAGTAACCTCACTCAGGATGATATTTTCTAGTTCATTCCATTTGGCTATGAATTTCTTGAAGTCATTGTTTTTGATAGCTGAGTAGTACTCCATTGTGTAGATGTACCACATTTTTTTAATCCATTTCTCTGTTGAAGGGCATCTGGGTTCTTCCCAGCTTCTGTCTATTATAAATAAGGCTGCTATGAACATAGTGGTGCATGCATCTTTGTTGTATGTTGGAGCATCTTTTGGGTATATGCCCAAGAGAGGTATAGCTGGGTCCTCAGGTAGTGGAATGTCAATTTTCTGAGGAACCTCCAGACTGATTTCCAGAGTGGTTGTACCAGTTTTCAATCCCACCAACAATGGAGGAGTGTTCCTCTTTCTCCACATCCTCACCATCATCTACTGTCACCTGAGTTTTTTATCTTAGCCATTCTCACTGGTGTGAGCTGGAATCTCAGGGTTGTTTTGATATGCATTCCCTGATGACTAAGGATGTTGAACATTTCTTTAGGTGCTTTTTGGCCATTCAATAATCCTCAGCTGAAAATGTTTTGTTTAGCTCTGAACCCCATTTTTAATGGGGTTATTTGGCTCTCTGGAGTCTAACTTCTTGAGTTCTTTGTATATTTTGGATATTAGCCCTCTATCAGATGTAGGATTGGTAAACATCCTTTTCCAATCTGTTGGTTGCCACTTTGTCCTAATGGCAGTATCTTTTGCCTTACAGAAGCTTTACAGTTTTATGAGGTTCCATTTGTTGATTCTTGATCTTAGAGCATGAGCCATTGGTGTTTTGTTCAGGAAATTTTCTCCAGTGCTCATATGTTCAAGACTCTTAACCACCTTTTCTTCTATTAGTTTGAGTGTATCTGGTTTGATGTGGAGGTCCTTGATCTACTTGGACTTAAGCTTTGTACATGGTGATAAGAACTCAAAATGGTGCCTATAACAGCATCACTTATGCTAAGGTCTGAGTACCTATTACCTTATAACACCTCAGATTTAGAGAGTAATTGTGATATATTTGTTTCACTAAATCACAACGCCATCATGTTATATAATTAATAATAATAATAACAGATCTTGCTTATCATATATATGTCACATATATTGTATAACATTATATAATACGTTTAAATGGTTTTATGTCAAGTTGACATAAGCCAAAATCATTGGAGAGGAAGAAGCTTCAAATGAGAAAATACCTCCATAAGTTCTAATTGTGGGCAAGCTTGTAGGGCATCGTCTTAATCTTCTTAATTGATGTTGGAGGGCCAAGCCCATTGTGGGTTGGGCCACCCTGAACTGATGGTTCTAGATTCTATTAAAAAAAGCAGGCTGAGCAAGCCATTAGGAGCAAACCAGAAGGAAGCATGCATCCACGGCCTCTGAATCGGTTGCTGCCTCCAGGTTCCTGCCCTTTTGATTTCCTGTCCTGACTTCCCTTGATAAACAGGTAAAAGAGTAAGCCAAATAAACCCTTTCCTCCCCAGCCTGCTTTTGTTCATGATGCTTCATCATAACAATAGTAACCCTGACAAGGACATATAACTTGGTGTATCATATTAATAATTTAATGCATATAAACACCATATTAATATATGAGATAATAAACTCAGAAGAAATACTGCTCTATGCCTCAGCTCTAAATGGAAATTGTTCCATTTGAAATTTATCACAAAACATTATATTACAAATAATGAGATTAAGGTTTTCTTGCAACTATATCTAAGTATGAAATCCATAAATGGCAACAAGAAACTGAGATAAAAATATTTCCCCCTTTTTACTCTTGGTATAGCACTGAGGTTCAGTATTTTACCAGAAAGCAGTCAAACAAGACTAAGAGGATTGAAGTCTGCATAGGCCTAAAGGAGTGTATGATTTATTCTTAAAAGAAAATGTTTTAAAAATAAGTGTAAGTATAATAAGAAACAGAATTGGTGAAGATTTATACCTCTTCATCAATCATATTTCACAAGTCTAGTCTCCAATGTGTGTTTATTTGAAGATGATACCTCTAGAGAAGTAATGAAGGGCAAATGTGGGTACATGAATCCATAGGCTTAATATTCCAACAAGGAAAAAAAGAGAGGTTAACCCCTTTTTCATGCACAGGCACCCATGAGTACACACACACACACACACACACACACACACACACACACACACACACACATCATAAAGTTAAAGCTTTTTAAACACAAGGAAAGTGTTCTGACCAAACACTGATGCTACATTTATCTTAGACTTCTTAACCTCCAGCACTTTGAGAAAGTGAGTTTCTATTGTTAAATGTTTCCAGTTTGTGATACTTTGCTATGGATGCCTGACTATAATAATTTAATAGGATTATGTATACAAGTCTAAATGTATTATCATCTATTCACCACCTGTATCACACTGATATGCATTTAGAATCCTGGACTTGTATTTATACTTTAAATGCTCATTAAAGCATTATTGAAGAAAACTATCAGAAGTACTGAATTAAATCTACTTTTCTGATTATATTGTAGTTGATTAAAAAGGAGAAACACAATCTACCGTACAGCATAATTTATGTGAATCTTAAAATGCTGATAAAACCATTCGCACACCACACACACACATACATACATACACACACACACACACACACACACACACACACACACACACACACACAGAGGCACACATATTTTAGGTTTCAGAAAATAGTTGGAAATGAAAGATAAGAAATAATGCGGCAATCTCCTTGAGTCTGACATCAAGCTGACCCAAACAGACAGAAGTTCATTCAATTCTAAGTATCTTAGCCACATACTATGAACAAATGCAATAAGTTTTGAATGTTATCAGAGATAAGAAAAACTAACTAAAAGGTTATTTCAGGAACATTTGTTAATTTATTAAAGTGGATCTATACCCCTTCGTAATGTAGTTTAGAGTGTAGAAGATCGATATTTTAACAGATTTCTGCTGTAATTTTCATCTTTCAACATTTCTACAAAAATACTCAAGGAATACGTAAATAGCAAATAGACTAGATCACTGAGTAACAACTCATCAAACTGACTCTCAAAACACATTTAAAATTTGAAACTTAGAGAAATTTTAACTCTACAACATGAGGTGAGTATATAATGCTAGTGTTTGGTTCATTTATTTCTAATTTAGAAGTATTATCCATAGTTATAAATTTATCATTCTTGCCTCTAAATATTTTCATGTCTAAAAATAATTTTTCTTTTTTTTTTTTTTCGGAGCTGGGGACCGAACCCAGGGCCTTGCGCTTCCTAGGCAAGCGCTCTACCACTGAGCTAAATCCCCAACCCCTAAAAATAATTTTTCTATTGTATATTGGTAACAAAAATCTTTAATTCTTTCAGTGTGTATGAGTGGTGAAATGTGAGTTTTCAGCTTCTCCTATTAAAGAATGTAGTGTTTCTCCATGTCCATCAAGTGTAGTCTTAAGAACTCTTTCACAAACAGAAAGCATTTAGTATAGGCATAGAGGTTTTATGGCTCTGCTTTCAGAGGCTCTGTTCTCTCCTTCAGAATCGTGCTGCTATAGCTTGTGTGGGCTCCTTGGAGAATATAAGACCACATGAAATAAAAACAAGACACTTCATTTTCATATATTCCAGATCAGCCAGACCTCTGTTTTATAAGACACAAAAGTAATTTTGATGGCAAGACACAATCCTTTGACACATGGATAAAAGAAAGGCATTTTCATATAGTTATTACTGTTGTTAGTTACAGGTCCAAACGAGTGTAGGATACACCAGGGCAGGTTAATAGCAAGCTAGACATGGAGGTTGTATGTGTCAAATACGTGACTTTACCTAGACTTCAGTTTTCTGGTATTGGCCAATTTGGATAATCTCATGGACTTCCATATACAGGCCTTGCCCTTAGCTTACCAGTTTCTTGCTACTGGTGTTGTAGAGTAGTCCCTGATAATATAAATTATTAGAGGAAGGATTTAACTGCTCAGAAAGGAGAACTGACAAACCAGAATTTCATAAGGCTGGATCAAAACAAATTATAATGTGTTCACATAGGGCATAATATTATAACTTCTCCTGTTAAAGAATGGAGTGTTTCTCCACGTCCATCAAGGTGCTGGACAAGAGCTGAGCTGAGACTAATTTTCTCATCTATAGAATCATAACCAGGGTTAATATCTTAAACTACTAAAATTTAAGGTAAGTAGTCATGAAAGAAAAGCAAAACAATTATTTCAGGAGGAGCAAAGCTTTTTACAATGGAAATACACAGAAAATATAAGCTTATAAATACAAGAAAACATTCCAAATTTGACTTTCACCAAAAACAATATGGAAAAAAGCAAAAGCTCTCAAGGATATTACTCAGAAGGAGAACCCACAAATCAAACACATCAATCATCAGCATGAAAATTGTTGTTTAAACTTTGCAATCACAATTCCTTAGAGTCTAGATTTATACTGACAATAATTCAGTCAAGTTATTTGTCTTCTTCAAAACACAGTGGTACACTGGCTCATATTTTTCACCCAGAAACAATTTACAAAAGAATACTGAGAAAGAGTAGTAACATCAAAAAATGAAGATGTCATACAGCACATTGCCAACTGTGTACCAGAAGTATACCAAGTACTTTATTAAAGAACACAACACATCTTTCTTTATTATTGTTACATATATCTGCACATGTATGTGTACATAAGTGTATAAATATAATTCATTGAGTCTGTTTTTATTGTTTATCTGTAGATAGTTTCAGGGCTGACCTGGGGCTACCATTTGAGAATTGAGGGGAGCATAATGAGAGTTGGAAGAAGGGGACTTGTGAGGGTTGAAGAAAGAAAAGAGAAGGGGAAAATGAAAAATTATATTTTAGTTTACATATGCATGATAACAATGGTACACACACACACACACACACACACACACACACACACACACACACACCAAAATCACTACCCAGTAATAGTTGTATCATATCTGAGGGAACACCAGAACACTTGAATGCTACCAATGAACTGCTTTTGAAAAAGACCCACCTGGGACATTTCTTTATACTACTGGGAAATAACAGATGTGGTGCAAAAAAATAGTAAAATATGAACAAGCTGATTCCAGATTTATACTACATGACTTGTGTGACATTTAAGCAACTAATTCCCTTTTTATCACTCAATGTAGTATATGTAAATCAAAGCACCTGGATTCATGGCACCCTAAATTTATTTCTTCCAAAGAAACTAATTTGTTTTCTAGATACTCCCTGAATTGTTTTTCTTAGAATTGCTTGTGCTAACCTTTCACAGCATACTGGTGGTAAAAATGCTTAATGTGGGAAAAATATATGTACACTTACTATTTCTGTATTGTATATGAGTATATAGGTATCGCAATATTTCAATACTGTGGATATGTTCATGTATACATATTTCATAAACAAACAAATATATAAATATGTAAATTTATATGTACATATATAGACATATTTTATCTCATAAGTTTAAGATACACATTTTCCACATTTATTTGTGAAATCTGGATGTATGACAGCAATCATTATCACTGAGTTATGGGGTTATCATCTGTAAATGTCATTTTCTGCACATGTGTAAATTTTGTCACAGCTGTTCACATAGCTAGCAATCCAATTGCATTATAGGCATTGTTTTGTTAAACAAAGCCTTAGTCTTGAGGAGAGAAACTCATAAGCATGGCTCAACCTCTCCTTGGTTTACTCAAACAACCCCAGTTCTCTAAGGAATACAAAGAAGGAATTGTTAAGCAGCTCAACCTAGAGAGCCAGGCCATTATTCATGACCTAGGGTGAGAATTTTAATTCAAACAACTGAAGAATAAACGCACAGAAAAATACATTATTGTGATTGTTGCTCTGTATGGACAATAGTAACTCCTTGACATTTCAGTCTACAAGAATACTTTAAATTTATGGACAGAAGGGTTTTGGCTTCTGATTATTAGATAGAACTGTTTCTTTTCAAAACTTATAAAAATCAAGGAAGTTCTATACTAAAATAAGACAGTAAGGATGAATGGCTTACAAGAATGGATGGCTTCCCACGGCTTATTCATGAAAACAGTACTAAATGAAGTTTTAAAAATGTTTTCTTATGTTTATGTTTTTTTGTAAATGTGTCTTCATAGATGTTCTTGATGAAACTAGGAAAAATACCAGCACTAATGACTCTAACTTGGAAAGTTATTCAGACTCAGAATACTTAAGCTCAGAAAAATGTTAAATAACACATTTTGCATATATGTACAGTTTTCTATATGTATTAGCAATATGTGATAGAACATTTTATGATCATATCAGTACACAAATATTTATGAAAGAATACAATTCAAAGTAGTAGTAAATCATAATATTTCCTAATTTAAAACATGATCTTATTTTGATGGTTTAGATAGGAAGTTTGCCAACAAAGGTAATTTAGAAACTATGTACTATTGAACGGATTACTGTAACATGTATGTCACAGATTCTGTAACCTTTGGTTTGTATGTAGTTTCTGGAGATACAATCCCAAGTCTTATGCTGTCATGGCAAGAACTTTATTGACTGAATCATCTATTTACCCCAGAGCAAACTTTCTAAGGTACCTTAAATATAGACCAAGAGTTGCAAAATAACAAGTTCTACTTCTGTTACTCAAAGAAGTCACTAAACCTACAAAAGAAATGTATGGTGACAAGAATATCTTGAGGAATGGAAAATCTAGCAATGGATTTTCAAACATCTTTGATCTATCCCTTCAAGAGTAATTTGTACATTCCCCTCAAATGTAAAGAAAAAATTATTTTCTTCTAATATCTGCTTAAAATTCCATTCAATAATGCCACCAGCTCCAAGTTCAAAATTGCATCATTACAGAAAAGTATTTGCAAAAAAATATCTTTAGTTGGGGTTTTCAGAAACTGAAATATGTGTCCCTTTGTAAGGAAAAGTACATAAAGTGCAGTTATATCCCACCTGCATGCCCAGATACAAATGAACATACAAAAATGATATATGGACGATAGGAATGAGTGGTCTAGTTAAGAGAATATGACCAGGAAAAAGCATAGGGTTCACTAGACCAGACCAACTTGAAATCTAGTTGAGTGCATGTTCCTAGATGGTAAATATGACTCAACCTCAGTCCCTGAAGCCCTTAATCACCTCTCCCTTGCTCTCCATGGATTTCTTCACACCCTGTACTTTTTTTTATTATCTTTGATTTCTCAGGAAATCTGCAAATGGACTTGAACCTAAGTAATAGTCTCATATTGCTCAGGTAAGAGCCTTTAAGGGTTCTTTTTATCTAAAAATGAATCTAGCTTATTTTAATTGGTGGTGCTTTCCCCATCATAAATTCTCAAGAAATACTTTGGGATTTTCTATAGCTCTTATTAAGTTACAACCTGTTAGATAAGGTCATGCCCCAGATATGTTCCAAGTAAGTTCATCCGTTGCTAGGTTTGATATCTAGAGTTTTATGGAGAACACCTTTAGTATTTTCAGTAGTTTAAAATACTCAGAATTTACATACATGTCTTTTTAGAAAATTTCTTCTCTATTATACAATGTCTAAGACTATCATATATAAAATATTCTTTTAAGTCCAAATAGGCATAATGTATATCTTCCTAAACTGTGTCATATAATCATTTAATTATAGCCTTGAGCTCTTCATCCTTATGGCATTCTTTACAGATAGAAACCTAAGTACTTTCTGAGATTCTTTTCCAGAACAGACTACAGAAAAAAAATTATTTGAACTCATCTCTCTTGTACATCCTGTAAACTGTGCTTGAACTCACAGTAGGTTCTTCTTTGGTGTACCTTTATCTTCATGTTTAACCACTAACAGCTACAGGGAATATTTAGAGAGCTACATCTCTCTAACACATGCTCTCTGGACTCTCTTTTGCCAGGTCCATGACCTAATCTAGGGTTCTCTTTCCTTACAAGTGATAATCTGATCAAGTTTTCTGCTACAAAATAATACCTTTCAGACAGCCAAACATTACATGTCTTTCTTGTATCTTACACTAACATCATTTTAAGTTCTATTCATTGCTGAGTTACTAGGCAGGGTCATGTTTTACATGTATGTTATGACTACAACCAATTCTGTCTATTAATACATTATCATATTAACAGCATTATCATATGTTTTTGTCCTATGTCCTTTGGGTTTAAGACTGGAGATATCTGATGGAGCACAATATTATCATTGGAACCATCAATCTAAAAACAAACAAATAAAACAATAACAACAATAAGCAAATACTTTGGGAAATATGATCACTCTCTCAATTCTATTTCCTGTTACCATGATAAAATACACCAAAAAACAATCAACCTAATGAAGGTTGAATATATTTTATTTCAGAATTCTAGGGTGGCTATATAGTGCATCATTGTTCAAAAGACATAGCACAAAAGACTTTGAGGTGATGCAGCTGGTAACACTGCATCCACAGTCCAGAAGTAATATGCAAATACGAATATAACAGGAAGCAACAATCACTATTCCTTAATATTTCCTTAATATCTCTCAACATCAGTGGACTCAATTCCACAATAAAAAGACACAGATTAACAAACTGGATATGCAATGAGGACCCAGCATTCTGCTGCCTACAGGAAACACACCTCAGAGACAAAGACAGACACTACCTCAGGGTAAAAGGCTGGAATATAACTTTCCAAGCAAATGGTCTGAAGAAGCAAGCTGGAATAGCCATTCTAATATAGAATAAAATCGATTTTCAACTAAAAGTCGTCAAAAAAGATAAGGAAGGACACTTCATATTCGTCAAAGGAAAATCCACCAAGATGAACTCTCAGTCCTAAACATTTATGCTTCAAATACAAGGGCACCTACATACATAAAAGAAACCTTACTAAAGTTCAAAGCACACATTGCACCTCACACAATGATAGTAGGAGATTTCAACACCCCACTGTCATCAATGGACAGATCATGGAAATAGAAATTAAACAGAGACATAGACAGACTAAGAGAAGTCATGAACCAAATGGACTTAACATATATTTATAGAACATTCTATCCTAAAACAAAAGGCTATACTTTCTTCTCAACACCTTATGGTACTTTCTCCAAAATTGACCAATAAAACAGGCCTCACCAGATACAGAAAGATAGAGATAATCCCATACGTCGCATCAGACAACAGAATCAGAGGAAATTCAAAACATCATCAGATCCTATTACAAAAGCCTATATTCAACAAAACTTCAAAATCTGCAGGAAATGGACAATTTCTTTAGTCATAAGGGAAATGCAAATCAAAACAACCCTGAGATTCCACCTCACACCAGGCAGAATGGCTAAGATCAAAAACTCTGGCAACAGCAGATGCTGGCGAGGATATGGAGAAAGAGGAACACTACTCCATTGTTGGTGGGATTGCAGGCTGGTACAACCATTCTGGAAATCAGTCTTGAGTTTCCTCAGAAAACTGGACTTTGCACTACCTGAGGACACAGCTATACCTCTCTTGGGCCTATACCCAAAAGATCCTCCAAAAATAACAAAGACACATGCTCCACTATGTTCATATCAACCTTATTTATAATAGACAGAAGCTGGAAAGAACCCAGATGCCATTCAACAGAGGAGTGGATACAGAAAATGTGGTACATCTACACAATGGAATACTACTCCGATATCAAAATCAATGATTTATGAAATTCATAGGCAAATGTATGGAACTGGAAAATATCATCCTGAGTGTGGTAACCCAATCACAGAAAAACACAGTTGGTATGCACTCATTGATAAGTAGATATTAGCCCAAATGCTCAAATTATCCTAGATGCACAGAACACATGAATCTTAAGAAGGATGACCAAAATGTGAATGCTTCACTCCTTCTTTAAAAGGGGACGAAAAATAGGGAGGCAAAGTTTAGAACAGAGGCTGAAGGAACGCCCATTCAGAGCCTGCCCCACATGCGGCCCATACATATACAGCCACCAAACTAGATAAGATGGATGAAGCAAAGAAGTGCAGGCTTACAGGAATCGGATGTAGATCTCTCCTGAGAGACACAGCCAGAATATGGCAAATACATAGGCGAATACCAGCAGCAAACCACTGAACTGAGAACAAGACCCCCGTTGAAGGAATCAGAGAAAGGACTGAAAGAGCTTGAAGGGGCTTGAGACCCCATATGAACAACAATGCCAACCAACCAGAGCTTTCAAGGACTAAGCCACTACCCAAAGACTATACATGGATTGACTCTGGGCTCCAACCTCATAGGTAGCAATGAATAGTCTAGTAAGGGCACCAGTGGAAGGGGAAGCCCTTGGTCCTGCCAAGACTGAACCCCCAGTGAATGGGATTGTTAGGGGGAGGGTGATAGTGGGGGGATGGGGAGGGGAACACCCATATAGAACAGGAGCGGGAGGTGTTACGGGGATGTTTGCCTGGAAACCGGGAAGGGGAATAACAATCGAAATGTAAATAAGAAATACCCAATTTAATAAAGATGGAGATAAAAATAAATCTTGCCAATTACTCATAGTCAGAGAAGTCACTGCATTTCTATATCAACCTAACCTCTCATGGCATTCTAGTACTTCCTATTCCTATACCACAGAGAAGTGTAATTTCAGACCTCAACAAAGCTTTTATTTGACCAGCAACAGCGGCTATTACAAAGATTCCTAACAAGTCTAAATGCAGAGAAGAAATGAACATAAAGTACCCAGCCCCAGCAAATACATACTTGGCACAACACTTAACATCTAAGTTTCAGGAAAAATTATGGAAAAGGAAGCAGAAATATTCTAGCGAAGACCTGGATGCTTTCTGAGAGATAGTGTCTTCTAGCCATGACAGGAATGTTGCATGTATGAAACCTCTAGAACATGGTTGGCTAGTCAAGGCCTGCATAATGACAGTACCAGTTGACTTACCAAAGCAGATGGGTAAATTCCACCATGTCCCACCTCTAGATAAAGAACTACAGGCAGTCAATGGTTGCTGACAGAAAGATAATTAGAGTTCACCAGAGGCATGACCCCTGTTAGGTTATCCAATGCCAAATGATCAATTCTAAATATATGTGGATTTTAGAAAGGAATTAAATTGAATTGAATTGAATGTGTGTGTGTGTGTGTGTGTGTGTGTGTGTGTGTTTGCATGTGTGCGTGTGTTGTGTGTGATTAATAGCTATAGAAGAAAATGTCATCAATCTGACAGGAAGGAGACAGAGGAATTATGAAAGAAAGAGGAAGGGGTAGAAATTATAAAATACCATGTATGTATAAAATTTTCAAAAGAATGTAAAAATTTTAAAATTTTTATTTAGTCATCCTTCTTATAGATTCTGACAATACTGAAGCATTGATATGGGCTGAATTTGTTGTTGGTTCTATTTCTGTATTTCATACATATTCTAGAAACCCTCCTCCACTTACCTGTGTAATGTTCTGTTAATTTTAATCTATATAATACTTTTGTAAAAGTAGATTAAATCCATTTAGTAACAATTCAATTTGCACTATGGGCTGTGAATTACAATATATTTCCTATCATGTTTTTCTATTCTAAAATAAGAATAATTATATTGACACTCACCTCTTGGCCTATACTCATGCCAAAATATCCCTCTGTTCATCAATATGTTTCTGAAACTGTAGTGCATAGTTTCAAAATAAACTGTCAAACGGATTACTATTATTTAATGAGATAATTTACATAAAACGTTAACACAGTACCTTGGAAATATTTTACTATCAAAACTAGTAGATATTATTACTGACTTGAAAAATAAAAAAATCACATATCCTGTTATTTCTATAATTCATCTTATCAAAATATTATGAATTATGATTCTGTCCTATAATTTGTATCTTTTATTCTATTCTAACTTTCTGAACATGCTACCTATCAATTTTCCTGTTATTATAAAAAGGCAGGACTATACATATTCTGAAGCTGATTTTTTTATCTAAATAGAAATTTTCCTCTTGGCTACACTCACACTCTGAATCTGGGCTGAATTCTATCTAGATGTCTGTTCTAGACTGATAAATCACCAATTTCATAAATAGAACAGCCAAGTTACTTTTAACAAACCATTACTTTTCCCTTGCTCAGTCTGTCCTGAACATTATCACCAGGTTCCTAAGTGTCAAAGAGTATCTGGAGAAGTGTCAAGATGAGTCTCTCGGGATACTTTTGACCTCATTTGCCATTTTCAGTAAAGATTTATCAGCTCCAAATTGAAAGGAAAAGGAATTTTCTTCACTTGTTGTAAAGGAAAACATCATGTTTTCACTTCAAAGAAAAAAAAAACAGATATAACTCCAAGAGAAAAACTCAACCAAATATTATAAAGCACAAAGGAAGAATTCCATATTGTTTTTTGTTAGACTTATTCTTCCAAATTATTATTAAGATTAAAAATCCCTTTTCTTTCATCTTGTAACTTAACTCATATTCATGCCGACTATACTAGACATAAAAATTGAATAGCTTTTTAATTTTATTCCTTTCCTATTAGTTCATCATTAATATTTAGGTAATTTTAGAATTATATTAGACAGACATCTTAATAATCAATTCCAAATGACTACATAAATTTGGCTCTTTTCTTTTGCTCCTTGGAACCTTGAAAATAGGCACAAAATACAAATAAAATGAAAGTCAATTTTCCTGGTCAAAGACAAAGATATATGACACAAAACATAGGAATATGTAAAGGAATTTTCAGAAGATTAGTAACATAAAACCATCATTATAAACTTTCAAGAGAAAATATATTATTTTTCTAGGAAGAAAAGAGTTCTCACAATCCATTTAAAACAGAGAAGGAAATGAGTTGGGATGGGGTGGGGTAGAACTGATTAAAGAATTCATGAATGTCTGAGACATTCATGTTCTTCCATGCCTTGGAAGAAGTTGGACAATTGTGACTACAACCACAGAGTAAACAATCTAATTTTTGAAAAAATCAAGCCAGTCAGTTTTTGTATATTGGCAAATCATGTTTTAGTTAAGAATAGATGTAAGAGATCAGAATGTAAAGCAGAAAAGTTAAAAATGTGGTTACCCTTGATCAAGGGGAGAGGCCATATTGTAGCTCCTTCAATGGCATCCAGTAGCTACCACAGCATAGACTAAAGTCAAAATTTCTTCTCAGGCTAGCAAAATCATTATGGAAGAAAAGTCCTCACTTATATAACTGATAAGAATTTACCTTCTCCTTTTCCCTTAAATCCTCAAAAAATAGAACGAAACAAAAGTCCTACAGTAAATCAATTTAGTGATGATCCAAATCCCATGGGGAAGAGAGCTAAACACCCAGAAGTACAGACCATCCTGAGACCACAGGACAGACTGCCACTTCTGCCCACCTCTGCCCATATCCCTGGACATAGAGGAAACTGCATAGTGCCTCTCAACCAGGAATATAGGAACAGTCAGCTGCCAGTACCTGCGGTTCTGGTCTACACCCAGAACTGAAGTGGTCAAACAGTTCCCCGCATTCAAATCCTGTGGAGGAGAGAGCTGGACCCTCAGAAGTAAAGACACTCCTGAAAACTCAGAGGAGACTACCCTCTGCCCACATTCCAGACCTGCTGAAAGAAAACAGATCTACAGGAGTGCTGACACACAGGACTACAAGAGGGTAAGGCCACTGTCAGAGAGAACAAGACAAGCTAACACCAGAGACAACCTGATGGTGAAAGGCAAACTCAGGAACCCAAGCAATAGAAACCAAGACTACTTGGCATCATCATAGGCCAGTTCTCCCACCAAAGAAAATGTTGGATAACCAAACACACTGGAAAAGCAAGATTTAGATTTAAAATCACATTTTATGATAATGATGGAAGACTTTAAGAAGGACATAAATAACTTCTTTAAACAAATACAGGACAACACAAGTAAACAAATAGAAGCCCTTAGAGGAAACACAAAAATCATTCAAAAAATTATAGGAAAACTCAACCAAACAGGTAAAGGAATTGAACAAAACTGTTCAGGATTTAAAACTAGAAATAGAAACAATAAAGTAAGCACAAAGGAGACAACCCTGGACATAGAAAACCTAAGGAATGAACCAGGAGTCCTAGATACAAGCATCACCAACAGAATACAAGCAATAGAAGACAGAATCTCGGGGCAGAAGATACCCTAGAAAACATTGAAACAATCGTCAAAGATAATGTAAAATGAAAAAAACCTCCTAGCCCAAAACATTCAGTAAATCCAGGACACAACGAGATCAAACCTAAGGATAATAGGTATAGAAGAGAGTGAAGACTCCCAACTTAAAGGGCTAGTAAATATATCCAACAAAATAAAAGAAGAAAACTTCCCTAACCTAAAGAAAGAGAAGCCCATAAACATACAAGAAGCCTACAGAACTCCAAATACATTGGATCAGAAGAGAAATTTCTCCAGGCACATAAGAGTCAAAACACCAAAAGCACAAGTGAAGAATATTAAAAGCAGTAAGGGAAAAAGATCAAGTAACATATAAAAGCAGACCTATAATAATTACACCAGACTTTTCACAAGAGACTATGAAAGCCAGAAGATCCTGGGCAGATGTTATACAGACCTTAAGAGGACAAAAATGCCAGCCCAGGGTACTATATCCAGCAAAACTCTCAATTAACATAGATGGAGAAATCAAGATATTCCATGACAAAAATCCAAATTTACACAATATCTTTCTATGAAACCAGCCCTACAAAAGATAATAGATGGAAAACTCCAACACAAGGAGAAAAACTATGCTGTACAAAAAGCAAGAATGTAATAGTCTTACAATGAAACAAAAGAGAGACACACAAACATAACTCCCCTTCCAACAACAAAAATAACAGGAAGCAACAATCACTATTCCTTAATATTTCTCAACATCAATAGACTGAATTCCCCAATAAAAAGACAGACTAAAATACTGGATACATAAAGAGGACCCAGCATTTTGCTGCCTACAGGAAACATACCTCAGGGACAAAGAGAGACACTACCTCAGAGGAAAAGGCTGGAAAACAATTTTCCAAGCAAATGGTCTGAAGAAATAAGCTGGAGTTGCCATTCCAATATCAAATAAAATTGACTTTCAACCAAAAGTCATCAGAAAAGATAAGGAAGGACACATTATATCCATCAAAGGAAAAATTCACTAAGATGAACTCTCAATCCTAAATTTATATGATCCAAATATAAGGGCATATTCATAAAAGAAACCTTACTAAAGCTCAAATCACACATTGGACCTCACACAAAAATAGTAGGAGATTTGAACAACCCACTCTCATCAATGGACAGATCATGGAAACAGAAATTAAACAGAGACATAGAGAAATTAACAGAAATTATGAAACAAGTGGATTTAACAGTAATTATAGAACATTCAATCTTAAAACAAAAGGACATAACTTCTTCTCAGCACCTCACAGTGCCTTCTCCAAAATCGACCATATAATCAGTCACGAAACAGGCCTCAACAGATACAGGGAGGTAGAAATAATCTCATGCATTCTATCAGATCATCACAGACTAGGACTGGTCTTCAGTAACAACAGTAACAACAGAAAGTTCACATATACATGGAAGTTGAACAACGCTCTACTCAGTGACAACTTGGTCAATGAAGAAATAAAGAATGAAATTTAACACTTCTTAGAATTTAATGAAAATGAAGACACGACATACTCAAACTTATGGGACACAATGAAAACAGTGCTAAGAGGAAAACTCTTAGCTTGGAGTGCCTGCAAAAAGAAACAGGAAAGAACATATACCATCAGCTTGACAGCACACCTAAAAGCTCTAGAAGAAAAAGAAACAAAACCGCACAAGAGGACTAGAAGGTAGGAAATAATCAAACTCAGTGCTGAAATCAACCAAGTAGAAAGACAAAGAAAAATATAAAGAATCAACAAAATCATGAGCTGGTTCTTTGAGAAAATCAACAAGATAGATAAACCCTTAGCCAGACTAACCAGAGGCACAGAAAGTGTATCCAAATTGACAAAATCAGAAAGGAAAAGGGAGACATAACAACAGACTCTGAGGAAATTCATAAAATCAAAAAGCCTATATTCAACAAAACTTGGAAATCTAGAGAAAATTGACAATTTTCTAGACAGATACCAGGTACCAAAGTTAAATCAGGAACAAATAAACCATCTAAACAACCCGATGATGCCTAAAGGAATAGAAGCAGTTATTAAAGTCCACCAACCAAAAAGGGTCCAGGACCAGATTGGTTTATTGCAGAATTCTATCAGACCTTCATAGAAGACCTCATACCAATACTGTCCAAACTATTCCACAAATTAGAAACAGATGGAGCACTACCAAATTCCTTCTATGAAGCCATAAATACTCTAATATTGAAACCACACAAAGACCCAACAAAGAAAGAGAACTTCAGACCAATTTCCCTTATGAATATTGACACAAAAATACTCAATAAAATTTTTGCAAACCGAATCCAAGAACCCATCAAAATGATCATCCATCATGACCAAGTAATCTTCATCCCAGGGATGCAAGGATGGTTCAATATACAGAAAACCATCAATGTTATCCACTATATAAACAAACTCAAAGGTAAAAACCACATGATCATTTCATTAGATGCTGAGAAAGCACTTGACAAAATTCAACAACCCTTCATCTTATAAGTCCTGGAAAGATCAGGAATTCAAGGCCCATACCTAAACATAGTAAAAAGCAATATACTGCAAACCTGTAGCTAACATCAAACTAAATGGAGAGAAACTTGAAGCAATCCCACTAAAATCAGACAAAGCTGCCCACTCTCTCGCTACTTATTCAATATTGTACTCAAAGTCCTAGCCAGATCAATCAGAAAACAAAAGTAGGTCAAAAGGATACAAATTGGAAAGGAAGAAGTCAAAATATGACTATTTGCAGACGAAATGATAGTATACTTAAGTAACCCCAAAAGTTCTACCAGAGAACTACTAAACCTGATAAAGAACTTCAGCAAAGTGTCTGGGTATAAAATTAACTCAAAAAAAAAAATCAGTAGCCTTCCTCTACTTAAAGGATAAACAGGCTAAGAAAGGAATTAGGGAAACGACGCCCTTCACAATAGTCCCAAATAATATAAAATATCTTGGTGTGACTTTAACCAAGCAAGTGAATGATCTGTATGACAATAACTTCAAGCCTCCAAAGAAAGAAATTGAAGATCTCAGAAGATGGAAAGATCTCCCATGCTCATGGATTGGCAGGATTAATATAGTAAAAATGGCCATTTTGTCAAAAACAACCTACAGACTCAATGCAATCCCCTTCAAAATTGCTACTCAATTAGTTATAGAAAGCAATTCGCAAATTCATTTGGAATGACAAAAAACCTAGGATAGTGAAAATTATGCTCAACAATAAAAGAACTTCTGGGGTAAACACCCTACCCTGACCTCAAGCAGTATTACAAATCAATAGTCATAAAAACTGTATGGTATGTGTACAGAGACAGGCAGATAGGTCAGTGGAACAGAATTGAAGACCCAGAAATGAACTCACACACCTATGGTCACTTGATCTTTGACAAAAGAGCTAAAACTATCCAATGGAAAAAAGCACTTTCAACAAATGGTGCTGGTTCAACTGGAGGTCAGCATGTAGAAGAATGCAAATCAATGAATCCTCATCACCATGTAGAAAGCTTAAATCTAAGTGGATCAAGGACCTCCATATCAAACCAGATACATTCAAACTAATAGAAAAAAAGTGGGGAAGAGTCTTGAACACATGGGTACTGGGGAAAACTTCCTGAACGAAACACCAATGGCTTATGCTCTAAGATCAAGAATCTACAAATTGGATTTCATAAAACCTCAAAGCTTCTATAAGGCAAAGGACACTGTCATAAGGACAAAATGGCAACCAACAGATTGGTAAAAGATCTTTACCAATCCTACATCTGATAGAGGGATAATATCCAAAATATACAAAGATCTCAAGAAGTTAGACTCCAGAGAACCAAATAAGCCTATTAAAAAATGGAGTACAGAGCTAAACAAAAAATTCTCAGCTGAGGAATATCGAATGGCTGAGAAACACCTAAAGAAATGTTCAAGAGTCCCACACCCGCGGACCCTGGCCCGCAGCAGCTCTCTGCCCCCAGATCCGGTGAGAGAGAGACCCAACTGCCTGGTCAGGTGGGCACTCCTGAGGCTGCAGAGCGGAAGAGACCACCAACACTGCTCATCCCTGCCCACATCCCTGGCCCAAGAGGAAACTGTATAAGGCCTCTGGGCTCCAGTGGGGGAGGGCCCAGGAGCGGCAGGACCCCTGCCAGAGACACCGCCGGACCCTGAAGGAAACAGACCGGATAAACAGTTCTCTGCACCCAAATCCCGTGGGAGGGAGAGCTGAACCTTCAGAGAGGCAGACAAGCCTGGGAAACCAGAAGAGACTGCTCCCTGCACACACATCTCGGACACAAGAGGAAAAAGCCAAAGACCATCTGGAACCCTGGTGCACTGAAGCTCCCGGAAGGGGCGGCACAGGTCTTCCTGGTTGCTGCCACTGCAGAGAGCCCCTGGGCAGCACCCCACGAGCGAACCTGAGCCTCAGGACCACAGGTAAGACCAAATTTTCTGCTGCAAGAAAGCTGCCTGGTGAGCTTGGGACACACGGAAGCAGAATTTCTCTAGGACCAGGCACGTTCTGTGTTTACCGGAAGTCCCACACCCGCGGACCCCGGCCCGCAGCAGCTCTCTGCCCCCAGACCCGGTGAGAGAGAGACCCAACCGCCTGGTCAGGTGGGCACTCCTGAGGCTGCAGAGCGGAAGAGACCACCAACACTGCTCACCCCTGCCCACATCCCTGGCCCAAGAGGAAACTGTATAAGGCCTCTGGGCTCCCGTGGGGGAGGGCCCAGGAGCGGCAGGACCCCTGCCAGAGACACCGCCGGACCCTGAAGGAAACAGACCGGATAAACAGTTCTCTGCACCCAAATCCCGTGGGAGGGAGAGCTGAACCTTCAGAGAGGCAGACAAGCCTGGGAAACCAGAAGAGACTGCTCCCTGCACACACATCTCAGACACCAGAGGAAAAAGCCAAAGACCATCTGGAACACTGGTGCACTGAAGCTCCCGGAAGGGGCGGCACAGGTCTTCCTGGTTGCTGCCACTGCAGAGAGCCCGTGGGCAGCACCCCACGTGCGAACTTGAGCCTCAGGACCACGGGTAAGACCAAATTTTCTGCTGCAAGAAAGCTGCCTGGTGAACTCAAGACACAGGCCCACAGGAACAACTGAAGACCTGTAGAGAGGAAAAACTACACGCCCGAAAGCAGAACATTGTCCCCATAACTGACTGAAAGAGAGGAAAACAGGTCTATAGCACTCCTGACACACAGGCTTATAGGACAGTCTAGCCACTGTCAGAAATAGCAGAACAAAGTAACACTAGAGATAATCTGATGGCGAGAGGCAAGCGCAGGAACCCAAGCAACAGAAACCAAGACTACATGGCACCATCGGAGCCCAATTCTCCCATCAAAACAAACATGGAATATCCAAACACACCAGAAAAGCAAGATCTAGTTTCAAAATCATATTTGATCATGATGCTGGAGGACTTCAAGAAAGACATGAAGAACTCCCTTAGAGAACAAGTAGAAGCCTGCAGAGAGGAATCGCAAAAATGCCTGAAAGAATCGCAAAAATCCCTGAAAGAATTCCAGGAAAACATAAATAAACGAGTAGAAGCCCATAGAGAGGAGACACAAAAATCCCTGAAAGAATTCCAGGAAAACACAATCAAACAGTTGAAGGAATTAAAAATGGAAATAGAAGCAATCAAGAAAGAACACATGGAAACAACCCTGGATATAGAAAACCAAAAGAAGAGACAAGGAGCTGTAGATACAAGCTTCACCAACAGAATACAAGAGATGGAAGAGAGAATCTCAGGAGCAGAAGATTCCATAGAAATCATTGACTCAACTGTCAAAGATAATGTAAAGCGGAAAAAGCTACTGGTCCAAAACATACAGGAAATCCAGGACTCAATGAGAAGATCAAACCTAAGGATAATAGGTATAGAAGAGAGTGAAGACTCCCAGCTCAAAGGACCAGTAAATATCTTCAACAAAATCATAGAAGAAAACTTCCCTAACCTAAAAAAAGAGATACCCATAGACATACAAGAAGCCTACAGAACTCCAAATAGATTGGACCAGAAAAGAAACACCTCCCGTCACATAATTGTCAAAACACCAAACGCACAAAATAAAGAAAGAATATTAAAAGCAGTAAGGGAAAAAGGTCAAGTAACATATAAAGGCAGGCCTATCAGAATCACACCAGACTTCTCGCCAGAAACTATGAAGGCCAGAAGATCCTGGACTGATGTCATACAGACCCTAAGAGAACACAAATGCCAGCCCAGGTTACTGTATCCAGCAAAACTCTCAATTAACATTGATGGAGAAACCAAGATATTCCATGACAAAACCAAATTTACACAATATCTGTCCACAAATCCAGCACTACAAAGGATAATAAATGGTAAAGCCCAACATAAGGAGGCAAGCTATACCCTAGAAGAAGCAAGAAACTAATCGTCTTGGCAACAAAAGAAAGAGAATGAAAGCACACAAACATAACCTCACATCCAAATATGAATATAAAGGGAAACAATAATCACTATTCCTTAATATCTCTCAATATCAATGGCCTCAACTCCCCAATAAAAAGACATAGATTAACAAACTGGATACGCAACGAGGACCCTGCATTCTGCTGCCTACAGGAAACACACCTCAGAGACAAAGACAGACACTACCTCAGAGTGAAAGGCTGGAAAACAACTTTCCAAGCAAATGGTCAGAAGAAGCAAGCTGGAGTAACCTTTCTAATATCAAATAAAATCAATTTCCAACTAAAAGTCATCAAAAAAGATAAGGAAGGACACTTCATATTCATCAAAGGAAAAATCCACCAAGATGAACTCTCAATCCTAAATATCTATGCCCCAAATACAAGGGCACCTACATACGTAAAAGAAAGCTTACTAAAGCTCAAAACACACATTGCACCTCACACAATAATAGTGGGAGATTTCAACACCCCACTCTCATCAATGGACAGATCATGGAAACAGAAATTAAACAGAGATGTCGACAGACTAAAAGAAGTCATGAGCCAAATGGACTTAACGGATATTTATAGAACATTCTATCCTAAAGCAAAAGGATATACCTTCTTCTCAGCTCCTCATGGTACTTTCTCCAAAACTGACCATATAATTGGTCAAAAAACGGGCCTCAACAGGTACAGAAAGATAAAATAATCCCATGCGTGCTATCGGACCACCACGGCCTAAAACTGGTCTTCAATAACAATAAGGGAAGAATGCCCACATATACGTGGAAATTAAACAATGCTCTACTCAATGATAACCTGGTCAAGGAAGAAATAAAGAAAGAAATTAAAAACTTTTTAGAATTTAATGAAAATGAAGATACAACATACTCAAACTTATGGGACACAATGAAAGCTGTGCTAAGAGGAAAACTCATAGCGCTGAGTGCCTGCAGAAAGAAACAGGAAAGAGCATATGTCAGCAGCTTGACAGCACACCTAAAAGCTCTAGAACAAAAAGAAGCAAATACACCCAGGAGGAGTAGAAGGCAGGAAATAATCAAACTCAGAGCTGAAATCAACCAAGTAGAAACAAAAAGGACCATAGAAAGAATCAACAGAACCAAAAGTTGGTTCTTTGAGAAAATCAACAAGATAGATAAACCCTTAGCCAGACTAACGAGAGGACACAGAGAGTGCGTCCAAATTAACAAAATCAGAAATGAAAAGGGAGACAAAACTACAGATTCAGAGGAAATTCAAAAAATCATCAGATCTTACTATAAAAACCTATATTCAACAAAATTTGAAAATCTTTAGGAAATGGACAATTTCCTAGACAGATACAAGGTATCGAAGTTAAATCAGGAACAGATAAACCAGTTAATCAACCCCATAACTCCTAAGGAAATAGAAGCAGTCATTAAAGGTCTCCCAACCAAAAAGAGCCCAGGTCCAGACGGGTTTAGTGCAGAATTCTATCAAACCTTCATAGAAGACCTCATACCAATATTATCCAAACTATTCCACAAAATTGAAACAGATGGAGCCCTACCGAATTCCTTCTACGAAGCCACAATTACTCTTATACCTAAACCACACAAAGACACAACAAAGAAAGAGAACTTCAGACCAATTTCCCTTATGAATATCGACGCAAAAATACTCAATAAAATTCTGGCAAACCGAATTCAAGAGCACATCAAAACAATCATCCACCATGATCAAGTAGGCTTCATCCCAGGCATGCAGGGATGGTTTAATATACGGAAAACCATCAACGTGATCCATTATATAAACAAACTGAAAGAACAGAACCACATGATCATTTCATTAGATGCTGAGAAAGCATTTGACAAAATTCAACACCCCTTCATGATAAAAGTCCTGGAAAGAATAGGAATTCAAGGCCCATACCTAAACATAGTAAAAGCCATATACAGCAAACCAGTTGCTAACATTAAACTAAATGGAGAGAAACTTGAAGCAATCCCACTAAAATCAGGGACTAGACAAGGCTGCCCACTCTCTCCCTACTTATTCAATATAGTTCTTGAAGTTCTAGCCAGAGCAATCAGACAACAAAAGGAGATCAAGGGGATAAATATCGGAAAAGAAGAGGTCAAAATATCACTATTTGCAGATGACATGATAGTATATTTAAGTGATCCCAAAAGTTCCACCAGAGAACTACTAAAGCTGATAAACAACTTCAGCAAAGTGGCTGGGTATAAAATTAACTCAAATAAATCAGTTGCCTTCCTCTATACAAAAGAGAAACAAGCCGAGAAAGAAATTAGGGAAACGACACCCTTCATAATAGACCCAAATAATATAAAGTACCTCGGTGTGACTTTAACCAAGCAAGTAAAAGATCTGTACAATAAGAACTTCAAGACACTGAAGAAGGAAATTGAAGAAGAACTCAGAAGATGGAAAGATCTCCCATGCTCATGGATTGGCAGGATTAATATAGTAAAAATGGCCATTTTACCAAAAGCGATCTACAGATTCACTGCAATCCCCATCAAAATACCATTCCAATTCTTCAAAGAGTTAGACAGAACAATTTGCAAATTCATCTGGAATAACAAAAAACCCAGGATAGCTAAAGCTATCCTCAACAATAAAAGGACTTCAGGGGGAATCACTATCCCTCAACTCAAGCAGTATTACAGAGCAATAGTGACAAAAACTGCATGGTATTGGTACAGAGACAGACAGATAGACCAATGGAATAGAATTGAAGACCCAGAAATGAACCCACACACCTATGGTCACTTGATTTTTGACAAAGGAGCCAAAACCATCCAATGGAAAAAAGATAGCATTTTCAGCAAATGGTGCTGGTTCAACTGCAGGTCAACATGTAGAAGAATGCAGATCGATCCATGCTTATCACCCTGTACAAAGCTTAAGTCCAAGTGGATCAAGGACCTCCACATCAAACCAGACACACTCAAACTAATAGAAGAAAAACTAGGGAAGCATCTGGAACACATGGGCACTGGAAAAAATTTCCTGAACAAAACACCAATGGCTTATGCTCTAAGATCAAGAATCGACAAATGGGATCTCATAAAACTGCAAAGCTTCTGTAAGGCAAAGGACACTGTGGTTAGGACAAAACGGCAACCAACAGATTGGGAAAAGATCTTTCCCAATCCTACAACTGATAGAGGCCTTATATCCAAAATATACAAAGAACTCAAGAAGTTAGACCGCAGGGAAACAAATAACCCTATTAAAAAATAGGGTTCAGAGCTAAACAAAGAATTCACAGCTGAGGAATGCCGAATGGCTGAGAAACACCTAAAGAAATGTTCAACATCTTTAGTCATAAGGGAAATGCAAATCAAAACAACCCTGAGATTTCACCTCACACCAGTGAGAATGGCTAAGATCAAAAACTCAGGTGACAGCAGATGCTGGCGAGGATGTGGAGAAAGAGGAACACTCCTCCATTGTTGGTGGGATTGCAGACTGTTAAAACCATTCTGGAAATCAGTCTGGAGGTTCCTCAGAAAATTGGACATTGAACTGCCTGAGGATCCAGCTATACCTCTCTTGGGCATATACCCAAAAGATGCCTCAACATATAAAGGAGACACGTGCTCCACTATGTTCAACGCAGCCTTATTTATAATAGCCAGAAAATGGAAAGACCCCAGATGCCCTTCAACAGAGGAATGGATACAGAAAATGTGGTACATCTACACAATGGAATATTACTCAGCGATCAAAAACAACGAGTTTATGAAATTCGTAGGCAAATGGTTGGAACTGGAAAATATCATCCTGAGTGAGCTAACCCAATCGCAGAAAGACATACATGGTATGCACTCATTGATAAGTGGCTATTAGCCCAAATGCCTGAATTACCCTAGATCCCTAGAACAAACGAAACTCAAGACGGATGATCAAAATGTGAATGCTTCACTCCTTCTTTAAATGAGGAAAAAGAATACCCTTGGCAGGGAAGGGAGAGGCAAAGATTAAAACAGAGACTGAAGGAACACCCATTCAGAGCCTGCCCCACATGTGGCCCATACATGTACAGCCACCCAATTAGACAAGATGGATGAAGCAAAGAAGTGCAGACCGACAGGAGCCGGATGTAGATCGCTCCTGAGAGACACAGCCAGAATACAGCAAATACAGAGGCGAATGCCAGCAGCAAACCACTGAACTGAGAATAGGCCCCCTATTGAAGGAATCAGAGAAAGAACTGGAAGAGCTTGAAGGGTCTCGAGACCCCAAAAGTACAACAATGCCAAGCAACCAGAGCTTCCAGGGACTAAGCCACTACCTAAAGACTATACATGGACTGACCCTGGACTCTGACCCCATAGGTAGCAATGAATATCCTAGTAAGAGCACCAGTGGAAGGGGAAGCCCTGGGTCCTGCTAAGACTGAACCCCCAGTGAACTAGTCTATGAGGGGAGGGCGGCAATGGGGGGAGGGTTGGGAGGGGAACACCCATAAGGAAGGGGAGGGGGGAGGGGGATGTTTGCCCGGAAACCGGGAAAGGGAATAACACTCGAAATGTATATAAGAAATACTCAAGTTAATAAAAAAAAAAAAAAAAACCTCAGGTGACAGCAGATGATGGTGAGGATGTGTTAAAAAAGAAATACTTCTCCATTGTTGGTGGGGCTAAAAACTGGTACAACCACTCTGGTAATCGGTCTGGAAGTTCCTCAGAAATTAGACATTCCACTACCTGAGCACCCAGCTATACCTCTCCTGGGCATATACCCAAAAGATGCCACAACATTTAACAAAGACACATGCTCCACTATATTCATAACAGCCTTATTTATAATAGCCAGAAGCTGCAAAGAACCCAGATGCCCTTCAACAGAGGAATGGATTTAAAAAAATATGGTACATCTGCACAATATAGTACTACTCGGCAATCAAAAACAATGACTTCATGAATTTATTATAGGCAAATGGAATGAACTAGAAAATATCATCATGAGTGATGTAACCCAATCACAGAAAACACACATGGTATGTACTTATTGATAAGTGAGTATTAAGCAAAAATCTCAAATAACCCAACATGCAATCCATAGACCACAGGAAGCTCAAGAAGAAGATGATTCCACGCCTTCTTAAAAAGGGGAACAAAAATGTCCCTAGGAGGGGTTATGGAGGCAAAATTTAGAACAGAGACTGAAGGAACAGCCATTCAGAGCCTGCCCCACATGTGGCCCATATATACACAGCCACCAAAACAATGTAAGATTGATGAAGCTAAAAAGTGCATGCTGAAAGAAACCACTATAGATCTCTCCTGAGAGACACAACCAGAGCATGTCATATACAGAGGTGAATGCTAGCAGCAAACCATTTAACTGAGAAGAGATCCCCTTTGGGGGAATTAGAGAAAGGTCTGAAAGAGCTGAAGGGGCTTGCAACCCCATAAGAACAACAATTCCAACCAACTAGAGCTCGTAGGGACTAAACCACTACCCAAAGACTATACATGGACTGACCCTGGGCTCCAACTGCATATGTATCAGTGAATAGCCTTGTTGAGGCACCAGTGGAAGGAGAAGCCCTTGGTCCTGCCAGTGTAGGGAAATTACTGGGGGGCAGGAAGGGGAGGGATTGATGGGGGGACACCCTTATGGGGGAGGAGTAGGTGATAGGGTGTTTATGGATAGGAAACTGGGAAAGGGAATAGCATTTTAAATGTAAATAAAGAAATATATCCAATAAAAAAAAGAGAAAAATAATTTAGTGGCAATACAACATGTTCTGAGACTTGTAAGTTATCATGTTTACATTTTTCCGTTCCAAAGCTGGAAATTAACACCACTGACATACCTTTTCACCTCTAATAGGGCCAAAATATTCTGTGTTCACAAATATGTTTCTAAAATAATATTGAGTATGCTTCTTTGACAACCTGAGATCAATCCACAGAACCCATGTTGGAAAGAGATAATTCCTAAACGTTTTCCTGAGATGAATTCTTATTTTGAGTCTCAGTCTGATCCACATTCATACATATGAATCATATATACACACCAATAAGAATGACAGTAATAATATATACAATGATAACATTTACTTCTTCTCATTAAAAGATTATTTTCAGAGAATGACAATGACTTATTCTAAAATCACATGGCCTACCCTGCAATTAATTATAATGTTCATTCTGTTGTACTCTTCCACTATGATGTTTATCAGTAGTTGTTTCTTACTCTTGCCCTTCCTCTCTATTAGGTATTTTCTCAGATGCATGTGTGTGTGTGTGTGTGTGTGTGTGTGTGTGTGTGTGTATACATATATAGGAATGATAGATAATACATGATAGACAGATAGATAGGTAGGTAGATAGACAGATAGATAGATGTTCCTTGAGAATTTCACATGTCATAGTCTTATTCTTTCTATGACAACTTCATTTAAAACCAAATCTTAGCTCATTATATTACTGCCCTAAGCTATAACTTTCTCATTTGAATTTATAACTATTTAGAATTATATGTATTATATGGTTTATATTCTTCCTCTTATCCAATAAAAGCTCCATAAAGAAAAAAAAGCTCAATCCATGTTTATTGATTTTTTCCTATGAAGCTGTTCTACTTACAATAATTGTTTAAATTTATTAAAATGATTGACCAAAACACTCAAATAAGATGAATATTCCATTTTACCAGCAACAATAATAACCTTGGTGTATTAAATATTTAGTAATAGTCTGGTCCACAGGCTGACATGTTTTACAATATTTTATCTTTTTATTTTCAACACAGTGAGATAGGAAAGGATTTATGTCTATTAAATAAGCCTGGCCAAGGAAACATCACCTGATGTATCTGGATTAGGCATTCAGAGAAAAAGGTGACTTGACATAACCAAGAGAGTGTGGATCCTCTGTTTCCCCTCATTTCATTCCACAACCAGAAAGTCTGATAGCTGCTCAACTTTGGGAAAACACTCACCATCACTTCCCTTGAACATTTTCCTTTTCAAAATATGATGTAAACCTATGGGCAAGAATTAACACTGTTGGAAGTCTGGCTTTAGGATACCAATACATTTTTGTATCTTAAATAGTCTTCTAGAGAACTCAGTTGTCCAGTAGCTGAAGGACTTGAGAACACATAGAGCCTTGAAGGTTACTGACAGCCACAGATCTCCCCAAAAGAAGAAACAAACAAAATCTGGACAAATACTCTAAGAAGCCAAGTTCCTGTGCTATTTCTCCATCTATGAAGGAAACAGACACACCTCAATTTTATATGTGGCTTCATGATCATGTAGTCTTGGGCATGCCCAAAGTTGGGGTATGATAAAATCACAACAGAACCTCAGGACATTCTCAGGAAGCTCTACAGGTGAGACAGGGCTTTAGGACTCTCCAAATAAGCAGACATTAGAGGTAGGGTAACCCAGAACTAGTCCAGATTACGAAGAATTTGCTTTTATAAAAAACATTTCCTAGGTCTGAGATTTTTAATCTAATTTGAAAAATATCAACAATCAAATTTGCAATTGAGAAATAAATGTCGCAGTAACAAAGGAGGATCTTGCCAATGCACCATGGCCTGCACCACAGTCTCACTCATTCTTAATCAAAATGTGTCAAAGAATGTATTATCCTAACAGTCTCTTCTGTGCATTCTCTATCCCTTGATACAAGAGCACTTAGAATTCTCAAAACATGGAAAAGCAATTACACAGGAAACAGAATTAAATCTGTAAAAAGGTCTATCATTGTTGAACAACAAAATATAAGATCATTTGGGAACATTTTTATAATAACATGCTTGCAGTAAGTCAAAACACACAAAAAATTTAATGAGAATTATAAATATATGGAACCAAAAAGCAATATTACAAACACAGAAGTAGAGTACAAACTGTAACTTATTCCTTGCACAAGGTAGAGGTAGGATTATTATAACCTATTCTATTAAAGCAATTTGTCATTAGAAAGTGATTAGTAAGGAAATTGCTATTAAATAATCTTTTCAGTTATACAAACTAAATTATTTTACTGTGATGAATTTGTGTAGGCAAGAATTGTAACAGACTCTATGGGAATTGAACCAGTAAGTTATATATCAAAATGACTGAATTCTTACAGTGCAAAAGCAATAGGAATCTTGTTTATTACCGCTGCTGCTGCTAAGTCATAGAACATCAAATTACACATGCATGCTATGCTCCTAAATTTAGCAACCTTAAGCCAGTGACTTAGTGCTTTTCTCCTTGCTCCTTTGTCTATTCCACTTAGATGATGAATAAAAATGGTCTTTCTTCAACTATTGGACAATTAAAATGAGATCAACAATGGAAAGAAGTTGACCACTGAAAAGTGATAAAGAAAGGGAAAAAATGAAGTAACAGGATTTCTCTTTGGGATGTTTCATAATGTTTACTATGAATAAATTTTGTAAGTATTGCTATAATCTGATTTTTCTGGAATTCACAAAGTATATCAGGCTAGTCTGGAACTCTCAGAGATCTCTTACTTCTGCCTCCTATGTGCTGGAATTAAAGGGGCACACTACCATATCTGGCTTGAATCTTTTTTTTTAATTGATAGGTCAACATTTCTGAATGATAATTTTAAAATGTAAAATGAAGATGCATATCTATCTTTTTATTTAAAAAATGTCTACACAAGTATATAAAGGATCATTAGCATCACTGCTTCCAATGAGAATGAGGTGGAACACTGTTCTGGCTATTCCTGGTTATCAACTTGACTAAATCTGGAATGAACTACAACCTAGAAATAGAGGGTACGCCTGTGGTCCAGATCTTGAGGCTGGAAGACAGACTTTTGACCAGAATCTTGGCATGGGATGACTTCAGATTTTGAGGTGTTGTAGCCATACAAAGCTTAGTCCTAGGAAAGCTAATACATGCCTTTAATCTCAAGGGACAGATCCAAGCAGATCACTTGAATTCAAGGCTAGCCTAGAATAGAGCAAGTTCCAAATCCAGGAGTGGAGGTACACAACTTTAATCTGGGCCATATCTTCTGCTGTAAGCTTAACTAGGTACAATGGAAGAAGGAAGGTTTTCTTCTTTGCCTGCTTACAACTTACTTGCCAGCACACCTGCTGGGAGTTACTTTTTCATGATTCCAGACTAAAACAAATACCAGCCGAAATACCTACCCTTGTTGGACTGAACAACTACTAGATTCTTGGATTTCCCATTTACAGTTGCTCATTGTTGAGTTATTTGGATGGTAGACTGTAAGTCATTCTAGTAATTTCCTTTAATATATAGGGACATTCTATAATTTCTGTGACTCTAGAGAACCCTGACTAATACAAAGACCATTGAAAAAGACATGATTTCTCTAGATTCTGGGTATATGCATAGGGACAAGGACACAGGTATGCACTACACATAAGGAGAGAGGGGGGTGAGAAGGAGGGGGAGAAAAAGCTATAGGGGAGGAGAATGGGGAGGGTGGAAGGAAAATAATCTAAATTACCTCCAGTCTCAGAATTTCAAAGGACTGAGGAGACAGCACAGGGAATGAAGCTCTTGCTGCCCTAGCATGGAAACCTGAATTTGATCCTTAACATAAATGTAAAAGCTGAGTGTGGTAGCATTCCTATGTAATCCCAATATAGGGGAAATAAAGTTAGGAGATCCCAAGGTTTAATGGTTCAGTCTCACTAGCTAATTGCTGAGCTCAAGTCAGTAAGAGATCCTGTCTCAAAACATTAAGATGGAGAGATTAACATTGACCTCCGGCCTCTTTAACTGTGTCCCTGTATGTATACCCTCATGAATGTTTGCAAACATATTCACAAAAGAAAAAGAAAATGTTAAATCAATTTCAACCCCCAAACTTTTGAATTATTAGATAATGATGACAAAGAAACAGCCAGCTACAGATGCTTTCCTCCTTCAAAAAATGTTCTTGGTGGGGGAACACCCTCATAGAAGAAAGGGGAGGAGGATGGGATAGGGAGTTTATGGCTGGGAAACCAGGAAATGGGATAATATTTGAAATGTAAATTAAAAAATCCAATAAAAAGTTTAATAAAACAACAACAACAACAACAAAAATGTGCTTGTATATTTCTATTCATTCTTCTAGAAATATGCAGCCTCTGTGAGGGGGAGTGGGAAGAGGACCCTCTAGAAAGTACAAAAGACTTGTTATGAGAGACTGTCAGGACTCAATGAGGATGAACTTAGCCAAAACACCCAACAGTGGGGAGAAGAAACTCAAAGTGTCTACCTACCTAGGCAGGGCCTCACTTAAGAGAAACGGGTTTGCCAACCCACAGTCAAAATTTCTAACCCAGAATTGTTCCTGTCTAAAAGAACTGTAGTGACAAAAGTGGAGGAGAGACTGAATGAAAGGCAGTCTAGTGATCAGCCCTACTTGGGATCCATCTCTGGGCCAATGGGTGGCGGGGGATTTGGAGGGATGACCAAGGCCTGACACTATTACTGATGTTATGATGGGCTTACAGACAGAAGCCTAACATGGCTCTGAGAGGCCTTACCAACAGTTGACTGAGGCAGACTCCGACACTGACACCCAACCATTGGACTGGAGTTGGAACCCCTATGGTTGAATTAGAGAAAGGATTGAAGAAGCTGAAGGGGAGGGCAACCGTATAGGAAGACTAGTAGTCTCAACTAATTTGGACCTCTGGGAGCTCCCTGAGACTGAGACACCAATCAAGCAGCATACACAGGCTAGTCCAAGGCTCCTGGCACATATATAGCAGAGAACTGCCTATTTTGGCCTCTGGGAAAAGATGTACCCAATCCTAGAGAGATTTAAAAGCCCCAGGAATAGGAAATGCCTGGTGTGTGTGTATTGGGAGACAGCAGGGAGCACCCTCTCAGAGGCAAGGGGAAGGAGGAATGGGATGAGGAACTGTGGGAGGGGGAACAAAAGGGGCAACAGCTGGAATGTAAATAAATAGAATAAGTTTAAAAAACAAATAAATATGTTTGCAATTAGAGTATGTCCAACAGCCCATCTTCTCCCACCTTCAGGGATTATTATCAACCTGGCCACTTCTAAAATTTGTCCCCAGAAGGGAAAGTTTCTCACAAATCCAAACAAACAAGTTGGGACTATGTGGATAGCACAGGGCCTTCATTATGGGATCCTCATCACACATTCAAGAATGGCATCTGTATGGAAAAATGGTATGCCCGAACAAATACATCTTAACTCATAAAAATGATGTCTTGGTTTATCATCTGTGTTCCTACAGTCCTTCCTGTTTTCAAACAGCTTGAAAGTTCTTTAGGGAGTCTACTTACACACAACTCAAAGCTTATTACTTAATTACATAGTGGTTAGTCATTCTGGGTATGCTGATGTTAGAATGAGAACATACTGATAACCAGAAGTTGTGTTATGTTACAGGACAGAAAGTGCCTTTAAAAAGATTAAACATTTTGAAAAGATAATAAATCTCTTCTGATCCTAAGATTTGTTTTGCATGTTAATATAAAAAGCATTTACCAAAAAATGGAGAAAAATACTTTGTAAGTTTTACCCTTTATGACGAAATGGTAGATGTCTTTCTTCAGAAATGTTACACAAAAACCAATTACCAATTTAATATTAAGTTCTTATGTAATACTTCAAAATTTATATCTCACATTCATAAAGTATTATAAGAACCAAATTTGTCTGAAAACCTTGCTTCCAATAACATGTACAGAGTGAAAACTAAAGAAAACCAACACAGGCTGAGTTAGATATACTCAAATAAATTCAGGGTTTTGAGAAACCACTTCAATGAGATATAAAAATAACTACAATTGAGAAGAAATTCAAAAGAATATGACTGACTTAAGGACAATTAATAGAAAAATTCAAAATTTCCCCAGCTACTACAGTAACTTATGAGTTGTCCAGGGAAGAATGCATCCAATTATTATTTTACTGGTAGTCATTAAAGATAGATAGGAAAATAACAGATATCAAGTTTTAATTAATGAAAGAAAAGGAATAACAGCAGAATCACTTTTTCCAAGAAGGAGAAATCAAAAACAACAGGACAGAGTTAATGTTCAATATTCTAAGCTGGGGGGTTGGGGATTTAGCTCAGCGGTAGAGCGCTTGCCTAGCGAGCACAAGGCCCTGGGTTCGGTCTCCAGCTCCGAAAAAAAAAAAAAGAAAAAATATTCTAAGCTGTCACATTCCAGAAACAGGAAGAGAACATATCTAGACAAACACCTTGGATTTCCTTAAATTACCCAAAATAAAGTCTGTCCACAAGGCAAATACATCTGGGTCTTTTTCAGCAACTTATTAAACTCACACTAATATTTGTGAAGAAATCAGGGTGCTGGGCAGCACAAATTCATCTAAAAGAAAGAACAATATTTAGAAACAATCCCCAGTGGATGTCACCTCCTACTGCCATGTTGTTATAATAATTTAAAACTACACAGACACAAGATAAGGTATAGTGCCTGATACTCTTGCAAAGGGTTGGAGTTTGATTCCCTGCACCATTATGGGTCACAAATGTCTGTAACTCCAGTGCCAGGGATCTGGCACCTTCTTCTGGCCTCAGCAGATACCCACAAATAAATGTACATGGACAGACATATACATAAAAGGCCTATTTCTAAATCATAAAAAAACAAACAAAAACAACAAAAACAAAAACAAAACCTGAAAATTGATGTGTCATCCGAAGGGGGAGAGGGCCAGACAAATACAGCAATACAACATCATAACTGCCAGGAAAATATGTTAGTCTCTGTGAAGCACATTACATCTAAATAGATAGGGAAATAAGTAATTTTGGCTATAAGATGCTGGGAATATAGCCATTCCCCACGGAGAAAAAAATAACACTATTTGCTAATAAATCTTGCATAGAGAAATGAACTCAAGATCAAAGACCTCTTTGTCTTCTATAAGGAAGGTATCTTTGACACAAAATTCAAAATAAAAAACCCAAAACACAAATTCTGTATAGGAGCGATTCGTTTTAGTCTATTTTCTCTCACTTCAACAGAACACTGGACACAGAGTATTTAACACAAAATGAACTTTGAATCAGGGGTCTTGAGTCTGGACAGTGTGAAGGCCTAGTACTTGCATATAGAGAGGCGTCTGGTGCTACATGAAATATAAATGACCGAAGGTCCAGCCAATAGAGATGGAGTATTACAGAGATATATGTATGTCTGGCTAAATTTATCCTTCTCATCAGAATTCCACTCTGATGAGGAAAGATTAACTAATTCATGCCCCAATCACCTCATTAATGTTCACCATATAATGTTTTGGTACTGGCAGTTAAATTTCAACATTTGAATGTTAGAGAGATTTCTAACTGTGGCAAAAAAAAAATAGGGGTAAAATCTCTAACAATTAGGCATTTCCACTCAAGAAGTGTTATGCCAAAGAAATTTTTAAAGTGAGCAAGAAATAAAAAATTCATAATATGCAAAGCAACAGGACCTATTATTTATAATAGAGAATAAATTAATTCAGTTCAACAGGAATTGCAAGACCTCAGATTAGAAAAATAGACAAACAGCATCATGGGCAGCTAATGGAAGCAGAACACCTACAGGCTAACAAGCCTGGAGTTAATTATTCACCCTTATCTGTAATCATATGAAGGCAAATTAAAATTAGAGTCTGCTCCAACTCATTGAAAAACATTGACGTTTTGAAATACTGTCAGTCCCAAGTTCTGTAGTAACGTGCACGTCATACAATCCAACTTCCAAGCCCCTGAGGACTCATCCTCTGGACATTTTCACATCAATCAAAGGAAAACAATGTGGCTATTGATCAGAATAAGTTGGTATTTCTTCTGAAGTTCAAGATAAGAGGCAGCAATTTGACAAGATCAATACAATGGATCTTATTCCTCCATTGCCCTCTGACAGAGCACTAGGAACACACAGGCACACGGAGACTACTTTAAGCAACCTCCTTTTAAGGTAAGAGAAAGATCACTATTAGTTTTCAGTCCCGCACCCCAACATGAATGAGAAAATTAGCAAGAGTATGAGCGTGCTCAGAGTGTAGAGATGTAAGGACTCACTGTTTTTCTAGAAAATAAAATGCCTGCTGTTAGCAGACTCACCATATCTATAGCAAATAGAGAATGATATATATATATATATATATACATATATATATATTAGTGAAATACAAAAAAAGAAGTTGGTATTCTTAACTACTATTACTATTTATGGAATGCAGAGCAGTAAATTAATTTTACTGGAATACTGGCTGGGCAGGGCTTAGAAAACACACATTGGACTCAAATGGACTTCTGAGCTAACAAATTGAAGCAACAATTTTATTTATAAAACAGAATCATATCTCTATATCAATAAAATAAAAAATAGAATCAGCTTAAAGTTCAATGCCTCTTTTACAATGATATTAAAAACAACAGAAAAGCAATGCATTGCAATGGCTGTCTAAGAAAACAAAGGTCTGCCCAACAGGGATGGATATAAAACAGAATTATAACATCGACATACCTCCACACAGTAATACATACATGCATACACACAGTTGCATATGAATATAGGCACAGGGCAGCAGACAGACCTACAGGAAATAGTGAAGGTCGAGTGCTCTGGAATAAGCAGATGATGAACACAGTATATGTGATTATAAAAACTGATTGAGTAACTGATCTAAAATGATACAGTACATTAAAAAAGAATAATGGAGCTTTTATTGTTTATTTATTATGCTATGTTTAAATGCTACTTGTGTTTAAAATATTCAGATTGGGATGCATGCAGTTAATATCACTTTGCTCTGTGAATACTTCAAAACATCAAATCTTCTACTTCCTTCCCAATCTGATGGTGCAGATTTTATCCCATTGCTTTAATGTGCCTTTATGTGACTGCAGAGAAGTGTGAATATTTAATTCTAAGACAGTTAGCCTGGTGAGGACATCTTCATGAAGACAGGAGGAGAAGGAATGGGATGAGGGACTGTGGGAGGAAAGACCAGGACAGGGCTAAAGACTAGACTGTAAAAAAAATTTAAAAAGCAATTAAAAAAAAACATATCCTGAAGGAGTCCTACTCCTGTGAGCTGTCTTTTGATATCAATGGTGTATTTTACTAATGTGAGGTCTTTTATTTCTTGCTGAACTCAAGTAATTAATTTTCTGTTATAAGTACTAGGTCCTGCTTGCTTTGCATATTATGAATTTTTGTTAATACTATATATTTGTCATACTGTTCTTTGAAAATAAATGCCTAATTGCTGTAGATTTTTACCATTAATCATTGACACAACTAAATTATATATATTCTAATATTACTGTATAATTTTTAGATCAGTTACACAATCAATTTTATAGTCACATATAATATATTCATCATCTTCTAATTCAGAGCACTTTATTATTTCCTACAGGCCTATCTGCTGCCCTGTGTGTATCTGTATGATTGTATGCAGCTGTGTGTGTATATATGTATATACTACTGTGTGGAGCTGTATCAGTGTTATAATTCTGTTTTATATCATCTATGATATATACATATATATAAATAAATTATATATATAAATAAATTGTGTATATATATATATATATATATATATATATATATAATTTGAATCAGGTTCTTCTCACTGTATAGAGCAGGCTGGTCTTAATTTTGTGATCCTCCTGATTCTACTCCAGAGTTTCTGACATGCAGAAACTAGCTGATACAACTTATTTTGATTATTGTTTGAAATAATTAATATAAAATATAAGAATTATTATAAGTAATTTCCAAACCATCCTGTAATTTCTTTGCACTATAGTTATACCTTATGGATTTATTTAAGAGAAAGACACTTTGCAATTCAAGTACTTAAGAAAATATTTATTCACAACAAAAAGGTAATCTTATGGCTTAATAATTGGCATGTCATTCACACTCCAATAATTGTTAATTCTGTAAGAATTTTATACATGAATGCTAATCATGTGATTATTTTTTGTCGGGCTACTCAATTTTGATACAATGTTTATTCAATTTATTTGTTATTTTAACTGTGTAGGAAAGCATCATCTACTTAAGGGAGACAGTGTCTGATGAACTTCAGGAATCAGTCAGCCTTCAACAGCAGAATTTGTATACTCATGTTATTTTTAGACTATGTATAATGGCCAAATTATGGAATCAGCCCACATGTGTATTAGCAGATGAATAGATAAAGAAAATACAACATTTTGGACTGCTATCCATAAAGAATAAAATTATGCCATTTCAGGTTATTGGACAGAATGGATATCATTATATTAATAAGTCAAGTAAGGCAGATTCAGTGGACTCTTGAGTTTAAAAAAACATGAAAGTAAAGGAAAGTATTTGTAATGAGAAAAGAAACTAGCAAGGGGAACAGGGAAAAAATAGAGCAATGAGTAGGGAATATGACCAAAGTATATTAATACATGTATGGAAGCCTCACAATCAAATAAATACATTACTTTGTACATTTAATATATGCTAAAAAGTCAATTTTAAGATTTATTATTCATTAATGACATAATTTGTAGTCAAATAAATGACATTTTCTCTATAATTACAGAGGGTCAAGAATTTGAAAGTAGGTGTGTAGCAGTGGGGGAGGGGGAACTGGGGGTAGCCACTAGAAAGTCCTAGATACCAGGGACCAAAGAGGTTCCCAGAACCCATCAGGGAGAAAATTAGCAGAAATAAACAAAAAAGTGGAGAGAGAATCTGTGGAGAGCATATCCAGTGGATAGTCAAGGCCCCAATTGAGGGATGGGTCCACCCACCTTAAAAATATTAATCCAGAATTCCTCCTGTAAAAAGGAAATGAAGGGACAAAGAGTGGAGCAGAGACTGGAGGAAAGGCCATCTAGAGCCTGCCCCACCTAGGGATCCATCCCATCTGCAGACACCAAAACCAGACATCATTACTGATGCCAAGAAGTGCTGACTGATAGGAAGAACAATGATATCAACCAACTAGACTCCCCCAAAGCTCCAAGGGACTAAACCACCAATCAAAGAATTCACATGGTTGGCTGAGAGCATCTACCATTATATTTGTCAGACTCTGGCAGAGCCTTTCAGGAGACCATTGGACTGAGCTTGGGGACCCCAATGGAAGAGTTACAGAAAGGACTGAAGGAGCTGAAGGGGTTTGCAACCCATAGGAAGAACAACAATGCCAACCAACCAGATTGCCCAGAGATCCCAGGGACTAAGCCACAAATCAAAGAGTACACATTGAGTAACCCATGGCTCCAGGCACACATGTAGAAGAGGATGGCCTTGTAGGACATCAGTGGGAGGATAGGACCTTGGTCCTGGGAAGGCTTGATGCCCTAATGTAAGGAATGCCAGGGCAGGGAGGCAGGAGTGGGTTGCTGGGAGAGGAGCACCTTCATTGAATCAGGGGGAGGGAGGATGAGATAGGGGGAAACCTGGAAATGGGGTGACATTTAAAGTGTAAATAAATAAAATATCCAATAAAAAAGTGTACACATGGTAGGGAACCCATGGCTCCAGCTGGATATGTAGCAGAGGATTTTCTTAGTGGGCATCCCTGAGAGGGGAGGCCCTTGGACCTGTGAAGGCTCAATGACCCAAGGTAGGGTAATGCTAGAACACTCTGCAGTGGTGGGTGGGCAAGTGAGGGAGCACCCTCATAGAAGCAGGGGGAAAAGGGAGGGGAGATTGGGCTTCTGGAGGGGAAACTGGGAAAGGGGATAACACTTGAAATGTAAATGAATAAAATAACTAATAAAAAATGAAACCAAATAGAGGCAGGTCACATGATGATCATGTAAGTGGAATGTTTGAACCCCCTAGAGCTAGAGGGGTGAGGCAGGAGTGGGGGGAGGCAAAGAGGAGTGGGATGGGGCAGGGGATTGTAGAGGGGAGACCAGGAAGGGAGATAACATTTGAAATGTAAAACAAATAAAATGATAGAATAATTATAATGTGATAATAATAAATACATGTATGTATATACACTCCTAGAGAGCACTGCTCTTCAGAACAGCTGGGTTTTTTCATATAGATCTCAAATCCCAAACTGTATGTATAATTGGACTTTCATTATAAGACTACCAGAATAAAGAAAAATGGCACTGTTGACATCCCAAACACATTTATATATACATATATATATATATATGTATGTATATGTATCTTTCCCTCACTCATTCCTTCCATCCATCCCTTCCTACATTCCTCTCTGATTTGCTTCCTCTGTCCTTCCTCCATTCCTGTAATTATACTCAGTTGATTAAAAAAAGAGCTGCTCAATGAAGGGTGTGTGTGTGTGTGTGTGTGTGTGTGTGTGTGTGTGTGTGTGTCTGTGTGTGTGCGTGTGTGTGTGTGTGTGTGTGTGTGTGTGTGTGGTGGATCTGTGAGTTTAAGGTCAGCCTGTTCTACATAAAAAATTCTAGACTAGTCAGGGCTATACAGGGTCCGTGAAAGAAGGAGCAGGACATATTGGGCATGATCAAGGGCAGGAGAAAAATGAACTGAATGAGTTTGATCAAGAAACATTGTTCATAACTGAAATAGTCAACTAATAAAAGACATTCTCATTCAAGAAATATAATATTTCAAGCTTTATGTATTTTTTAAAAGAATTATTACACTATCTTCAGACATGTCAGAAATGGGCATCAGATCCCATTACATGGTTGTGAGTTACTATGTAATTGCTGGGAATTGAACTTAGGACCTCTGGAAGAGCAGTTAAGTGCTCTTAACTGCTGAACCCTCTCTCCAGCCCAAGATTACTGTATTTTAATGAAGTTTCTTTACATTTAGTGAAGAGGTAGCTAGCCATACTGGAATGTTGTGATCTGGAATAACAATGGCAGTGTTAGTTTATTAACTATGAATTGAAATTATTATTTAAAACAAGATAATTTTGGGGGATAGTGATTACTAGGCAAATCATTTAAAAATTTTCTAATTATTTTTGTCCTTTCTAGTAACCCACAATAGAAAGCCATTTCTTGATGCATCGACACTGGACATCAAAATAAAGCATATTTTCTCAGAATATATTTTTAAAAGCTCTTTCTATAAGGCTGGCAAGATCATTTGGTTGGTAAAATGTTTGGTGGGTACACAAGTTGGATAACACACACACACACACACACTAATAATTTTTTAAAAAATTCTTCCTGTTGAAAGAGTACAGCAAAACAAAGCATCAAAGCAAAGACTCAAGTTCACATTGAAAGGGTAGGCAATGTAGCCCTTGTGTTACTTGTGAGGAGTCCACAGAACTGCAACACAGTATAGTTACTACCTCAGTGACTTAAGATCAGTTGAAACTTACAGCAATAAGTAAACCACTATTTCTTATATCCACTCAAAGTTGCTATATTCTTATAATCAATATTTATTTCATTTTTGCTTTGCTCTTGGACTCCTGCTGATTTTTGGCTTATTAAGAAGACTCTCTCTCTCTCTCTCTCTCTCTCTCTCTCTCTCTCTCTCTCTCTCTCTCTCTTACACACACACACACACACACACACACACACACACACACACACTGAAATAGGCAAGGAGACACCTTGTTGGTGGTATTCTTTTTATATGCGTCAGGGCCAGAACAGATGGCAGTCCTTTGTTTATCCTAACTTGATGCCTGGTTTGGTGGCCAAAGCTGTCTTATGCCTTAGACTCATAAAAAATCAAATCAAATCCAGGCAGCACAATGCAGGAGGAGGAAGACAAAGACCTGTGCACCACAGTGCCATCCACGGACTTGCCCTCTCGCGCTTATCACAGGACAGACCATAGACACCTTTACACCAAGCCATGCAGCACAGACAGAGGGTGCTGCCCCAGGAGTGCCACCAGCAGCATGGCCAGTATGCAGGAGATGAGTATGTGATGATCAGGTGGAAGAGAAGGAGAAGTGGAGCGGCTTGAGCATTATGAAGAGAGATGAAACTGGATTCTCCAAGGTGAAAAGGAGTAGCCTGTTATGAGTAGCCAACCCTACCACTTGGCGCCATGGTGAGGTCCCAGCCTGAGCTGCCACTTAGGGCCATGTCTGATTTTTATTTACTCAGCAACAGGGATGGGTAGGGGGCCAGTGTCGATGTCCGTGACTCGTATTATTCCTAGAGAACTCGGATATGTCCCTGGTGTTGGCAGGTGGATATTCGGGGCTGTGCATATCAAACTCTGCCCCTCAACAGCACAGCATTCAGAAGAGAGGCTCTTGTGCTTTGCCCAGGCAGCACAGTGGAATTAATTCTGGCAGCTGAGGTGTGGGTTAGCCAGCGCTGAGGATATGGGTGTAAGAGAGATGACTCTGCCTCTCATCTGCAGTGAAGTGGCAGGGGCACAGGTGTGATGACCACAGTGCCACCTCTAGCAGTAGGAAAAGCTGCCCACAAGGTCATGAGCACGGAGAACCAGCCCTGCCCCTTACCATCCAGAGCACTCGGGAAAGTGGGCCCTGCACCTCACCTGAATAGCACAGCAGATCTGACCCTGGTGATGGGGAATGCAGATGAGACAGCCCAAGAGCAAGAGCACAGGAGACATGCCCCTGCCTCTCATTTGATGTAAGGTGGCATGGATACAGGGGTGATACTTTGCCCCATCCCTGTCCCTCACTACCGGTGGCAGTCAAGAGAGCTGACTCCAGGGTCATGAGATCCGGAGAACTGACATTTGCTTCCTGCTGATGGTAGACTTGGTGGCCAGCCAGAATAGTGCTGGAGAGCTCACCCAGGTGGTGCAGAGCTGGCTAGCTGACCATCTCAGCTACAACCCAGACCCAGATTCACGACTCTGAATGGACCCATCCCGAATCTGCAAATGATTGGGACATCTAAAAGGGCCAGTCCTTCATTTCCAAAGTTGCAGAATCCCTGTGACATAGGGAAGTGACATGAGAAAACAACAGGATAACTGAGAGGAGTCCTGAGGAGGATACAATACTGATAGTGTCACAGAAGCCACAAATCTCAAACCAGACTAATGACTCATTGCAGTGAACATATTTTAAGTGAAGCCCTGAGGACAAAGGGATATACTGTGTGACACAATGTGACATACTACAGCCTCCAGGATGACATGTTTTCTATGTTTTGCGGTTTTGCTATTGTGGTGGTTGTTTGTGTTTTATTTGAGCAAGTTGTAAGGGCAAAGGGTGGATAAGAATGGGGAGATGAGTGGGACTGAGGTGCATGGTGTAAAACTCACAATCAATAAAAAATAAATAAATGAAGACTGATAGAAATATTTCCCCTGTCCTACATCTTGTCCTCTGACTTTGTGACATTTTAAAAAGAAAGATTTTTCATTAACTTTTATGAAATAAATCAAACTAATTCTCAGACATTTAGTGGGAATGATTAGATGCTTTGTTGAAAATTTCTATCACGATTGTACAGTATTTTATAAAAATTATAAATATGTGCAACTAGATAGCAATAAACATATGTAGCAATTTATATATTTTATTAAATTATTGTTTTTGTATTATTTTCTGGGGTGTGTGTGTGTGTGTGTGTGTGTGTGTGTGTGTGTGTGTGTCCCTGCGTGTGATACTGAGAAACTAAAGTTGGAGTTTTAATGCTGGGAATAGAAGAAATTCTTTTACCCCCAGGGTCATTCAGACAACAATGTCAACTCAGAAAATCACAGGTTCCGTTTTTAACAAACAACCTGAGGTGTGTTGTTTTTCCTTGTATCCAGTTCCCCATCAAGACCAAACTAACTTGATCTTGAAGCTTGACTACTAAATACCACACAGTTAGCTTGCAGATGCATCTGGACCATTCTCTCATCTATTCACCATACAGAAATTGAATATGCATGGTAGATTCTAATGACGATTACATCACACTTCTCGACTTTACCAGTCTCATCTTCTTCAAGTAAAATTTGATGCAAGGATGTTCTCTCTTCAGTGTCTTCACAGGTCCCACCTCTATTAGAACAGTCTTTCCTCCATTCATTACTCCATGTCCTTGCTCACTTCTCCCTTTAGAGAGGTATGTAAATCTTTCTCTTTTAACTCCTAGCATCTCTCCTAGCTCCATTTTCTTACTAGCATTTATCATCCCTGACAAAGTCAATAATGATCTGGTGCTTGCTGCCCTCATCCTCTGACTGCAACACAAGTACCATGGCAACAAGGTCATTTGATTTTTATATCTGTAGATCTTTAACCAACATCTGTGACTCTTTAATAAATACATGTTGATATACAAAATCTCAAATATCTTATCAGGTTAATGAATTCATCAGTAATCTGTTTCTGAGATTTTTATTATGAAAAGGGAAATATTTTCTTCCTTTATTTTAATTTTTGATTTTATTGTATATGATACTGCACATAAAGGGGTAATTTTATAGTACCTGTGCAGCTATTCAAATGGCTATAATATATTTTTCTAGTACTCCATTTCAATCTAGAAAGCATCTTAATCTATAACAACATCTTTTCTTTTTGCTGTTTAGTTTCTCTATTGCTACATTTACTACACAAGTATCTTCTTCTAAACCTGTGGTAAAACTAATTTAATTTCATTGATTATCTGGTTAAATAAATATAAAATCATATTTTAGGTAGTTTAATTGCATATTTAGTGAAATCATTGAAATAGCTAAGCAGGTTATATTTGTTAAATGTATTAGCTAAAGACAAAATAAGTTATGTGACAGGGAGGCCCATGACATTTTTATTTTTAATGCCCTTATTATAAATTCTTCCCAGGTCACATGAATAGATCGTGGTAAATTAAACACAGTCTTGATGAAGCTAGAATAGCCTTTAATGAAGCTAGAATAGCTGTATAACTTTTTTATTCGCACACCTTTAAACACGGTTCTTCCAGTAACAATTACTTTATGCTGAAAACAGATTTATGATAGAGATCATTGCCTCTTGTTAGAGACAGCAGCCTGACTTATTTATAGCGTGGGAATGGCACTAACGTCCACATTATAAAATACAATAAACTTATACCACAAAAAAATGCAAAGCAAACTTGAATGGGTGTTTGCAGTGACTAACTATATAATAGAGAACGACATAAGAAATCTAAAGGTCACTCCTATCCTTCTCTGCAGCACAGAAATGGAAACCTGGGGGGACATATTGGTGACTCAACTGTGAGGAAATAGAGAAGCATCAGAACACCACTGGTTCACTGTTTGAGAGCGGCAGCACCACACTCAGAGTATCAGTTGGGTTCTTTGTTTTATCTGAATTTAATGCTGTTTTGTCAAACATCTAAGTATCACACTTGTAGGTCTTATGGAATAGTCAATATCTCCAAACTTAATGGTAACATCTTCACCAGAATGAGGTTTCCTCTATAACCCAGTAATTTTGTTTGTTTGAGATAGGATTTCTCTGGGTAGCCACAAGTGACCAGGTTCTATTCTGGGCTTCTGACACCTCATATGTAATCAACCAACACATTGCATGGCTATTACTACCATGTTAAAACTCCATTTTATTTGATTTCTCTGTGTCTATATTGCCTTTTTGTTATATATTTTCTAACAAATTTCTAGATTGTATAGCAGTCTACTAAAGGTTCCCTCTTACGTGGCTCAAGTCTGCTCCCCAGATAGCCCTTCTCAGACTAGCCCCAGCTAGCCAGATTTTCTGAGTGCTGGATGATGTCAATTCTTACAGTTTCCACTGCTTGGGTTATTATGCTCCTTTACCTACCAGTTGTTCCCCTGTCATGGCTAAGCAAAATAATCTGGATTGAACCTGAGGATTGAATGTGGGACTAATTCCGTGTAGTGTAGCATACTGCTTGTTTTTAATGTTTAGCATTTGGGACATCTATCCCAATTGTGTGCTTTCCAATTTAATTGATTAATTGCTTTGAGCCACAGGCTACTAAAAAGCCAGAAAGCTAGCTTTCAGCTTTCAAGCAAGTTTAATTAAAGGCAATAAGAGGTTAAAATTATTTGCTGTAGAAAGAAAATTGTTACCTGGATGTCTATGGATTTATCAGATTAAGTGATACTCAGGGTCCTAGTTGATTGCATAAGTAGCCAATGAGATAATATTTCTTCTGGTATTTAAATATTCGACATTCTCAGCCAGGAAACATTGAAAAGAAACATACATGTATAGTGACATAAAAAATTATTAAATAAAAAAATCAAGGACTGTATTTTAGCAAGAAGAATCTAAGGAGCAAAAGAATAGTAGTTTGTTTTCCTGGCCATGCCCAGTGATTTGTGACTATTAGGTACCTAATTCTCTATAAATAATTCCACAGGATGAATCAGATATGGGTACTGTGTTATGGCATATCATGTGGGCCAAGATTGAAATATTTATTATTTATGGTGAATGATAGATTACTCTGTTTGTTACAGTGAGTCATTAGGAGAGAATGTAAAGGAAGCAAGATAATAACAAGTTGAAATGATTGAATTTTGCAACTTACAAAGCAACCTGCTATTTGATATGAACTCGTCTTAACAAAAAAATACATCTTTATGGTAACTTTTCTTGAGTCTGATAACTTCATCCTTTTTGTACTTCAAAAGCATACCTCTCCAGAACCATGCATGTACCTTTACAGGAAATGAAAAGATCAGAAAGCATGGGTAAGACGGATGGTAAGCAGATTCTAATAAGATCTGCTTCTAAGCAGCTGTTTGGGTGCACCTGACACTCTCAGGACCCCCCTCCTCCTCCCCCCTCCTCATCCTCTTCCCCCTTCCTTCTCCTCCTCTCCTTCTTCCTCCTCCTCCCCTCTTCCTCTTCCTCCTCTGCTACCCCATATTTTATTTCATCATAATAGGCCTTTTCTTTCTTCTCCTCCTTTCCCAGGTTCCAGGCATATTTAAACTGTGCTGATCTGTTTCCTGAGCAGAAACACAGCCATAGGAAATGGTACAGAGAGGTCCATTTTAAATGTCTTTGAATCTTTGGTCAAATAACAGCAACAATCAGCCAGGGGGTTTATATCCCTTTACAATTTTCCTGTTGCTTTTCAGATATCTTATATTTACAGCATTTTGTATTTGAAATGGTATGATTCTAATTCTAAGTCTCAGATAGGTAACTGATTGCTACTAGGCATAGTGTTATTTGGTACATAACAGTAATACCCAGAGAGGAAATGCTATGCTATTCTTAGCATTCTAATATCTTGTGATGCTATGGCCTGCTAAAAATATTAGGTGACATTGACTTATAATAATTTCTTAGTTAAAACATTAGAAAATGTTTCTTGGTCATTTCATCTAATTCCTTTATTTTGTTTAAAAAATATTCCTTCCATTAATGGTAAGAAACTATTTGTGTACCACAGAAATCTGTTTGCTAACAGGAAATATTCTGATAAATTTAAGCAAACATTCCCTAGCTACATTTGTCATTTCAAAAATTATTTATAAATTTGATTTTGCTACAGAGTTTTTGACCTATCTTCTTTTCTGTGGTTGTATCAGACAAAATAGTTTTTAATTCACAAACTGTAAAGGGAGGAAAAGCACACTGGATAGTGAAAAGGTGTTAATTTGTCAAAAGGATGTAAGTATATATGTACCCAACATTGAAGCACCTAGATGCATGAGATAAATATTAAAGAACCTGACAGGTGAAATATATTGTATCATAACAGTACTATAGGACTTAATTATCCCAATTTCAGTAATAGAAATTATTCAGACACAAACTTTAACAAGAAACATTGAACAGGGATAATAGTTAAGGTGAAGGGGGCCTTAAAGGTATTTATGCATTTTTATCAAGTACACACACACCGTCTCTAGTACACCTTCTCTCGGATAGGTAATACGTGGGTTCAAAGGACAGCTTTTAGGAAATTTCAAAGCTCAGTTGATTCTGTGGACCTCATTCCTCCAGGCCTTCCTCCCAGCCCTACTCCTTCAGAAGACTGCCTGAGCTCTGCCTAATGATTGGCTGTGGGGCTCAGCATCTGTTCCCATCAGTTGCTGGATAACTTTTCTCTCTGGTCTCTTTGATTACAATTCTTCCAGAATCGTCCGATAACACTCTGCAGGAAGGACAAACTGTAGGTAGAAATTTTTGTGACTGGATCGGTTTCCCAAACCCTCCATTTGAGGCCTTGCCTGGTTCCAAAAGATAGCTTGTTCAGGGGGACTCCATGGAGTTTTCATTGCATTAGGTTTCCACCTTGTTTTCTGTCTGTCCACAGAGTCATGGGGCTCACAGGTATCAGGGAGCTGTAGGGGTCTGACCTAGGTTCTCTGCTTATGTTATGGCTGAGTAGCGTGGTATTCTTGTGGAATCCTAACAGTGGACCCATGGCTATCTCTGACTCTTTTGCTTTATTTGTGGGATCCTTTTCCTCCTACTGGGTTGCCTCATGTAGTGTTGATGTGATGGTATGGGCCTGGTCTTATTGACACAACACTGCTTTGTATGCAGTGTTTAGTTGATGCTCCTAGGAGGCCTGCTCTTTTCTGAAGGGAGGTTGAGCTGGGGGTTAATCAAGGGAAGAAGGGAGGTGCAGGGGAGGAGAGAAAGGAAACAATGATTATGATGTAATATGTGAGAGAATAATTATATTTTTCAGGAAAATATTTAAAATTCAAGTCTCTTTTAAAAATAATGATTTATAACTACAAATAAGTAACAAAAATTTTCAAAATCCATAAATATATGGAAATCAGGTGATATATTCCCTATTAGCTAATAAGTCAATCAAAAATTAAAAAGGAACCACCTTTTAAATGTCCTTGGACCAATGAAAGATAAAAAAGGAACATATCAAGAATGATGGCATTTAGCAAAAAAGCAGGGCTCAAAGGAACATTATAGAAAAGAAATAAAAGCTTGTAAGAGACCAGTGACATCTTACAGATGAACCATCACTCCTGTAGCTCAAGGAGCTAAAATTAAACAAATTAAATCCAATGTAAGCATAAATCAATTGACAATAAAGGTCAGAGTAGAAACAATGATTACAAAAACTAGAACAATAACACAAGAGATCAAACAAACTAAATGTTGGGTTTTTAAATTTATAATTCCAACAGGTGAGTCCTTAGCTATTCCAAGGAAAGGATAACAGAGGAGTCATATAAAAGGGGGCACACTATAGCTGGTAACAAACAAATATGAAGGCATATAAATCTGAAAGTAAATAGCTAGGAGTCAAACCTCGCTATTGTACCATCGTACATACAATGACCAATGCAGAAGAATCGTGCAACAGCAGAAAATCTCAACAAACTAATAATGAAAAAGAACGTTGAGTTCATTACTAAAGAAAGAAAGTGTTTCTTTCTCTGAAGACCTGATATCTGACAGCATTACAGTACAGATGGCATTTTTAAAAAAATATTTCAAAAGGTAGCAAACTATTTTTGTGAGGCAAGCATTACATTGTTACCAAAGCCAGAGAGCAGGAAGAGACTATGAGCCAGTATCCTTGATGCAAAGTCTCCTTCTGAAGCTGAGTTCAATAATGTATTCAAAGGATGATTACAATGCTCTACTGAGATTTACCCCAGAGAAGCAGGGATGATTGGGCACATGTAAACCAATAAATGTGATGCATCTTATTATTCAAATGAAGAGCAAAACCAATACTTGATTATTTCATTAAAGGCAAGCAATTCCTTTTTCAATATTCAAAATTCCTCTGTGACAAAGCACAAAAAAAAAAAAAACCGAATATAGAAGGACTGTACTTCAGTATAATAAAAAGCAAGTTTGTAGCCAGCATTGCACTCAATGGTAACAATAACCAAAATCCTTTCATTTGAGAACTAGACAGGACAAAATTGTGCATTCTCATCACTGTCGTTGAACTAGTTCTTCCCAGAACAATGAGACCAAAGATGAATTTGATGGGCACCCAAATAGAAACATTGTCATTGTTTACTAATGGCATATTCTCCTGCGCAAAAAGCTATAAATAGCTCACAAAGCCTATTAGGAAAAGTATAAATGCAGTGGTTTTTCAGAATATAAATTCAACATAAAATATTACAAGTCTATACATTGAGACTGACATAGCGAAGATATCAAAAGAATGTTCCTGCTTGTGAAAACTACACAAAAAGTACAATACTCAGGGATGAATTTAATATAGGAAGTAGAAAAGCTATGCATTGAAGTCTACAGAAGAGCAAAAGTAAATGAAGACACAAACAACAGTAAGAAAGACTGTGTTAATATCGCTTTAATGTCTGTACTTCTCCTGAAGAAATAGCGTCAATACTGGTACTTCCAAGATTCTGGTGTCATTCTTAATAAAATAAAATAGACAGTCCTACTAGTCATGTGGAGTCTTGAATCATCCTGAATATTCAAGAAAATTATGAACAGAAAGGACGATGCTAAAGGCAATATGTGACCTGACTACAATCCTCACCCCATGCCAGAATTACTGAAAATGGTGCACCGCACGCATTAAACTAAATCAGGCAAAGAGTGGCCGGAGAAAAGAGCCTAGAAAGAATAGAGGTCCGAGAAGAGAGAGAATGCCAACTGTTCACACTGGGAATGCCTCCATCACGAAGGGAATTGAGAAAATTATTCATATCTGGAGAATGACTTTTGGATATTCCTTATATGGCATCATACAGAAGTCATAGTGAATAATGAAACCCATATAACAGAATACATCCAAAATAGAGAGGCACGTGGATATGAGCAACTTAAAGTAGCAAGTGTTTAATTCAAGAGATAAAGACTGTTCTAATTTTATAATAGCCACAGACTAGAGGCAAAGGGAAGGGATTGGAAGGGGGATTTGTCGAGGGAAACTGGAAAGAGGGACAACATTTGAAGGGTAAATAAATACAGATGTGGATGCACTCAGCCAGCCATTGGACTGAGCACAGGGACCCCAATGGAGGAGTTAGGGGAAGAACTGAAGGAGCTGAAGGTGCTTACAACCCCATAGGAAGAACAACAATATCAACCAACCAGACCCCCCAAAGCTCCCAGGGACTAAACAACTAACCAAAGAGTACACAAGGAGGGACCCATAGCTCCAACAGAGGATTGCAGGTGGGGTAGCACCCTCAAAGAGGCAGGGGGAGAGGGAGAGGACCGGGGTTTGTGGAGGGGAAACTGGGAAGGGGGATAACATTTAAAGTGTAAATAAATAAAATAACCAATTTAAAAAGAAATGTAAATAAATAAAATAGCCAATTAATAACAATAAAAAACAAATTTAACTCATATGGTTGAACTCAGGAATGAACACAAATGAACCATGCATGCTAATATAATTATAAAACCATAAACTTAAAAAGTATCATATAAATTCCTTGTCACCGGATGTTATGCAGAATCTCTTAGGTAAAATACTAAAGATATAAGTCATAGAAGAAAATAAGACACATAGACCTTACTCATAATTTAAAATTTTGATCTTCCAAAGATGGAGGAATAAAAAAAAAATTGTGTCACTGACTAAAGAATGTCTTCACCTAGTATCTATGTTTTTGTCTGAGTGTGTTTAGGAGTTTGATGAATGACTTAACTGCAGAATATGTGAACAGTAGTCCATGCTCAGTAAATGCTTAAAAAGGCAAGGCAGTAAAGCATGGGCTAAAGACTATTGCAGGCATGTGAATAAATAGGGCAGAGAAAGATCTTGCCTCAGAAAAGGGTACATGGGATCTGAAGAGCAACATACAAAGTTGTCTTCTGCTGTCTAAATATATGCACACAGTTGCATTACAACCATCCCCTTCCATATGAACAAACATATACAACACACACAGAACAAACCCACATATTATTGGAGAAATGACATATTTGTTGTCGTATTTTCATGTTTGAATACTCAGTGCACAGCTTCAAATGTTTCAGGGTTGTGTAGTTCTCAATTTACATTATTTAAATAATGTACATATATATGCATATGTGTGCATATATATGTATATGTATGTGTATGTGTATATGTATATGTATGTGTATATGTATGTGTATGTGTATATGTATATGTATGTGTATGTGTATATGTATATGTAGTTTTTAAATGAGAGGAAAACAGACCTGATCTTATTTAATAAACATAAACTATGACATGACATATTTCTAAGAACCAGGCAGATTTGTCTGCAAATTGTCCTTATTTAATCTTCTTGATAGCTTGATTTGCAGCTCTTGTGACATTATTGTATCTGTTGTTATTAAATAAAATTAAATAATTATAAATATCTCACCATTTGAATAAAGTTAGTCTTAAGTAAAATAGCAGTAATATCCCACCTTTACAACATATTCAGGTGTCCTTCTGTTTAGACATAAACACTCTGCTTGTTTAGAGTGGCTTTTCCAGGTCTTCAATCCACAGACAAATTAAAAAAATAACAACACATGCATATGTTTATTAATGTGCATGTTTCTCATGCAAACAGTAACTCTGAAAGAGCTGATGCAGATTCTTTTCTTGTGTGGCACTGACAGGAAGGATTGCTTTTAGAGCAAGGACAAAGGCAAAGGACCTTGAATCTCTAGGAACTGTAAACTGCAAATTCAAATACACAGCACTGTATAGAGTGGATGAAGACAGGGAAACACTGTTACATGGGTTTCTCGGTGCTGTCTCCTGGCTGAGCATTTAAATGGTCTTTTTGGTAACAGCCCTTGCCCACAGAGTAGAGGGTCATTTAGGAATGTATGCACTGCTCTTAGGTACTTAAAGGGGAAAAGAGGACTTTTCCTCTGCTTCTTGTCATTTGCTTCAGTTCAAAAGAATTCTTACAGCAAGTGGCACATTTGAGAATAGCATATTGTGCTGCCTTCCAATGCTTAAGCAAATGATGTAGCCACAGAGCATGTGCCTGGTCCTTTGTCTAAAGCCACGATGACTTTATGTAAACCTTACTAAGAAATGTATTATTTGTCTCTTTCCTGTGTAGAACTAATTAGAATAATAGTTCTTGATCCTGCCCTTACAATCCTGTTCTTCCCAGAAAGGTTATATCACAAGACAGACATAACCACCAATTCTATTCATCACATCCTGGGGGTGAATCATGCAACGTGTATGGGAAAATTAGGAACTAGCCCCACTATTTCACAGGCTTTGTTCCCACGATGCCTTACTACACTTCTGACTAAAATATAACATTTAGCAAAACATCCTTGGGAATATATTTTCTACAGAGGCCAAACAGATTTTTGTTGTGGCTTTTGTCTCTCAAAATAAAAAGAAAATCTGTATTTGAAAATAAAATTGGATAGTGAAGAAGAAACAGGGGATGATTCCTGCCCCCTTGTTTAAGAGAACTTCCCTGTTTTCTTAAACCTTTAAATTCCGTTCTTCAACATGGTAAACAAAATTATCAAGTACAAAAAATACTAATATGCTATTTTAGCCAAGGAGCCCAGGGAGATAAGAGGACATAATGTAAGGCAATATTCTGAGGTAAACACACACACACACACACACACACACACACACACACACACACACACACACACACTCACTCAATAGAAGAAGGTTAAGACATCAGGCTACATTGCAATAGAATGTGCCAGCTACAATAAAGGAAGCCTAGGCTTCATCCAAATTAAAAGCACCCCAGTGATTCATCAATACTGATTCAACAAGTGCATCAAATGCTGCAATCTTACTCATGTGTGCTAATCAGTTTTTCATCCGTGTGACAGAACACCTGAGGACAACATCTAAGGAAGGAAAGATGTAGTTTGACTCATGGCTTTAGACCCATAGTCATCTGGCCCTACTGCTTCTCCCACGTGGTGATGATGCAGAACACCACAGCAGGGGAATTTGTGAGAAAACAAAATTGCTTGGCCTATAATGTAGAAGGAAGGGATAGTAAGAGAGCTGGAGTTAGGGGTTAAGTACAAAGCGATGAACCCTTCTAAGCACAGCCTCAATTAAATTCCTCCTACCAACTCCATCCCTAAATTAATTGTAAAGCTATGAATTGAACTGTGGACTAATCAATCCACTGATGAGATTAGGGCTTTCATGATCAGCCTCCCACATTGCAACCATGTGGACCAATTATACAATATATGCACCCCCAGTGATTTCTTATATCTAAACCATAGCACAATGTGAGATATTATGAATATCAGAACTCAATTCCTAGCACCCACACGGCAGTGCATTGCTGTCTGTAACTCCAGCTCTAGGAGTTCTGACACCCTGTGGATTGCTCTTTTTGTACAGATTGGTTCTTTCAGCCAGATGTCCGCAGCCTCCATGAGTAACCTTCTCAGGAAGTGTGCTGGCACACGTGTCCTCAGCTGTCCCATCCTAGCAATGGAATGGAAAGAAGGGAGTTTGGAGTAGATGACCTGTACAATCCTTTCTGACCTGGCCTAGCAACCCACCAGAAGCAGTGGATACAGGATATGGGGGAAGTGGACCCACTTAGAAATAGTTCATTGGAGAAAATCCAATCTGCATTGTCAGGAAACCTACAGTTCAGTTCACAGGCAAACACTTCATGGGTACATCAACAAACACGAATTAGCAGCAGTGGCACTACCTAGCAGAGACATCCGGACCTCAGCCTCAGTTCAAGTCATCAAGAGGGACCAGAAGGAATGACAGGAGAAGTTCTGGGCTGTGCCTCTTTCAGCAAAGCAAGATCAGCTTCTTATAAGCGCAGCTAGCTCTATAAGAAAGCCTAGCTCATCCCCATCACTGTCCATTGGGTCCTTTCTATGCTCCTTCCAAACATCACAAGTCCTCCATGGGTCTTGCCTCAGCACGTGCATCTGTCTCAGCTGACATCACTCTGCCAATCAGCCCGAGTCCTCAGAAGTGGCAAGAAACTGCAGCACACCACCAGAGGTTTTTTGGTGCATTTCTCTCTATGGAGTCCCAACAAATGCAGTTCAAATATGCAATGTAAGGCAGACTAATACACACATGTCATTAGTAAGCAATGGATCTCTCATCACATTTCCTTTCACACACTCACTTTAGCTTTAGCAGAACAACCTTTCTCCTATATCTGCTTCAGTGAAAAATTCCTTCCTACGTCTGCCTTAGTCTTTCACCTGGGTCCACTTAATGAAACATTCCTTCACACTTTTTATCTTAGCAAAACACTATCCAACACAACTGACTTTTTCAAACCCTTAAGTTTCTCCTTCACCCTCCCACACACATGCACTACAATTCTCCCCCTCCAGCCACACAAACTAATGGTCTTCAGACACCAGTGCATATAAATCCCAAACACAGAGAAAGCTAGAGTGGTTAATCGGGTAAGCAAATTGCTTCCTAATAAATTGAGGCCTGAGCAAATATGGACTCCTGGTGAAGCCTACATCCTCACAACCTAAGTAAGCACAGCTTCCAATGTTGATTTTGCCCTCCAGGCTAAGGGCTGTCCCAAAGCTTCCAAAGCTCTCCCAGTTCTATGCCTAAAGGGGTTGTCCAAATGGCACAGAACAGATGTTTTTCTGGGATTTCCAAGACCTAAGGTTGGTTCCTGTCCAGGATATTTTTTTAGAATTGGAAATATCCTTCCTCTTCTCCCTCACTTTCTTTGGCTCCCACATCTCTGCCCTAACCCTGCATCATTCTCAGACTGCTCTGTGGCACTGAAACATCATGAGAGTCTCATCCAGCTTTTCCCTGTTTGCCATTGGTCTCCTAGTTTCTGAGGCTAGTCCAGTAGAACATGACATCAATTGACAGCAAAATGGCTAAGTCAGTTTCTCATACAGCCCAACTTTGCAAAAGTCAAAGAGATTGCTTAACTTGAAGTAATTTTAACAAGGCTTTGAGTTTGAGAAAAATCTTCTTTCCTGGTAGTAGGATTGAACCCTGTGCATGTGTGATGAGTTTTCTATCTTTAAGTTACAACTCCAACTATAAAGTCCAGTTTTTACTCCAGACTTCTAAACATATTTTATTTGGAGACAGGATTGCCTGAGGTCACAAAGGCAACATCCCATCCTCTTTGCCTTGACTCCCAGATAGCTGGGATTGTAGATGAGTGCCACCAAAATTGTCTAGTTTAAGTTATGAATTTGAGGTCTCTGATTTTCTATCACAAGTCCGGCAGGTAGGGCAGTATTACTGCCTTCATCTTACAGCAACCTTGGAGGCTGTAATTGTAAGACTCTCAGAGAGAATCTTCCCTCAGGAGGGAGATCCTCGAGCCCAATGACCAGTCCGAGTCCACAGGCTGCAATCTGTAAGAGGATTTTTATTGATCAGGATACACAGGTATCTGTGGGCGTCCCAGTCAATTCGGAAGACTGGCGCACCTAACAGAACCAGGGACGGGTTTTTATAGGGTATTGGGGAGCGGAAGCAGGCTTACAGAAGCAGATGCATGGTTGGTGGATTCAAGTGAGGCACGGATGTATGGTTACACCCAATTGGCTATTCAAATGAGGTTGTCACACAGCAAGAGAATACGTGCAGGTTGGGGCGTCCGGAATGTCAGGGGCTAGGGGCTTATCTCTTGTTAGGTGGCCCATAAAGCAATATCAATAATTTAGGCTAGTTTCTGTATTTTGGTTTTTTTTTTTTATGGTCTGTTTCGTCTAAACGATGGGTCAGCTTGTCCCACAAAACTTGGACACATCTGAACTTTCCCAGGCTTATTTTAGTTCTGAGTCTGTGTATCTAAAAACTTATTTTTTATTTCTATAGTTGAGGGCCTTGGGCTTGTACAATTCCCTTTCTGGGAGGGGGTCTTTCAGTAACCTCGCTAAAGTTCAGAATTGTTTGGGTGGAAACAGAAACTCAAATTTCTATCTTCATCCATATTAACTGCTCCTGCTTCCCAAGGCTCAGGATAACATGTGGGGAGGGATGTAAGATCCAGAGGGTAGGGAAGAGTCCCATGAGATGTTTTCTGGACCTGACACAGCCTTTGCACTCATGAGCTCACTTCAGCTGCATTTATTTGCACAAAACCTGCACAAGATCAATCTAATGACACCAGTCAGCATCCCAACAGTCAGCACAAATTTGACTTGGTCAAAAACAGGGAGGACGTGTGTGTTGGGGTGCCTGGGAGAAGTGTCAGGGTTAATTCGAGGAAGATACGATCAAGGTACATTGTTTATATGTATGAAATTGTCAAGTAACAAACACAAAATAATGTATTAAAAATTCCTATTTCCTTCCCCAAAAAAGGATATCAGAAATGATCCATTGGGTACATGAGAACAATTGCAGTCTCCTTGGATTCCCTTTAAATCTAAACATTCTAAAACTAAAAGATTATTCCACTGTCATTGCCTTTTTCCGGAAAGGGCCTACCCAATAGTCACTGAACATTGGTTCTAAATCTGTATGTGAATGTTGGTGAAACTATCTTATATATGCTCATGAACTTGGGTGTAATTTCTACAGTTCTCTTAATGGCATGTTCACTATCTCTCACTTATTTCTATGTCCATGTTAAGACTTTACAAAGACAAAATAAGTTCTCAGTGGATGGTTTACTATCTCATCGCGCCACTTTGGAACAGTAATTTTCACTTGTTCATCTTCTGTTATAATAAACTTTTGCTTTTTTTCTTTCCGTCCCTGCATTTTAGGAGGAATGGGACTTGGAAACGATTCTTCGCATGCAAGCATGATGCTATGAGTCTGCATTGCCAGTTCCATGATAAAAATCTGGGTGTGGTGGCACACCTTTGAAAATTCAGTGATGGAGGCAGAGGCACATGGATCGCTGGAGTTAACTTGCAAAACTCCAAAATGTTAGAAGAGAGGAAGAGAGCTGTGAATTTTGATGCCCTGTTGGTATCATGGATTTTAAAGGTATTGTGATGGTTTTGTACCATATGGTTCATATATCTATGGACCTTCGAATACTGTCTCTGTTATAACATAAGTATGTATATTTATATATGTATATGTATTTGTGTATATGTCTATATATGGTGTATATGTAGCATATATTTCTTTTATATATGTATATATATATATACTTATAAATATATATGAGGTGGTGGTGTATATAAACACATGCATAGACACATATTTATACATATATCTTTATAATAAAGAAACTAACAAAAGCATAAAATTTATAAGCCAATTTAACCCCCTTTTATCTAAAAAATATATTTTTTAAAAAATAATTATCCTCAAAAAATAAGAGGTCTCTTAATTATTTCAATGAGAAAAGTTAAAACATGATGATCATCTGTTTCCTGAAAAGCAGTAACTGAGTCAGACCCGGGCAACTGTCTCTGTCCTAAGAAATGCAGGGTGAGCAGTCTCCATTAAATAGACTTTAAAACTAGCATGATAGAGGAAATTTACAGCAGCTAAAATTAATGAGGGAGTATCAGGTTGTGAATGAATGCTATCGTGAGTATGTTCTAGACTAATTTTTAATCCCTTAGAAGTATGATATATTAACCCACTGCCATATCATTAATCACTTACATTTCACACAGTGAAAAGAGAATTTCCTCTCATCTCTGGTCAACAGATTCCAAAATATCAAGTGAACTGAAAATAGGACATGGAATATATTAAATGTTTAAATTAATAAACCTTCCATCCCTACAAATCCCCTTATTTCAATCTTCCCATCTATTTTAAAATATTCAAGATAGTAAAACCAAGATAGTTGTCCACTAAGACACTGACATGTCTCCTTTATAGAAAAGTTCAGATGAAATTCTGAAAGAAGAAAATGTACTGCATCTTAAACTCTCAAAGAAGTAAAGTTTTTTTAATGTTAGGATTTGTTTTTTATTGGTTATTTTATTTATTCACATTTCAAATGTTCCTCTTCCTTCCTGGTTTCTCCTCCACAACCTCCTAATCCCATCCCCCTCCCCCTGCCTCTTTGAGGACACTCCCAGTCCACCCAACGACTCCTGCCTCACCTTAACTACCCTAGCATCTCCCTATGCTGAGGCATTGAGCCTCCACAGGACCAAGGGCTTCCCCTTCCATTGATAGCAGACAGGACAATTCTCTGTTGCATATGCAGCTAGAACCATGGATCCCTCCATGTGTGCTCTTTGGTTGGTGGTTTAGTCCCTAGGAACTCTGGGAACTCTGGTTAGTTGATATTTTTGCTTTTCCTATGGGTTTGCAAGATTTAATAAGCAAATAATATGATTGAGAGTCACTAGTATTGCATAAATAAACATATTCAGTACAGTAGCTCTCTGAGAATGAGTGACTTTCACCAGAGAACCTTTCACTAGGGAAAAGAGAGCGAGAGGTAGTGAGTGGGGGAGGGTTTATGAATTCACTGTAGATAAAGTACTTTCAGTTTCATTAAAGTTAATTGATTTATAAGGAAGAAAATCTTTGAAGAAATGCACAAAGTTTTATACACTATAAAATTATTCTTCCAACTGTTAACATTTCTTTGCTGTTTTTGCCTTAGCAATGTCTTTCTGTAAGCTGGGCATAATGACAGACGTGTGACAGAAAATAAAAAGCAGGAAAAGGAAAAGGCTTTAATCTCTAGTACCTTGATTTAGTTCACTTTTCTAACTTCCACATTTGTGTCCTTCATTGGTGTTGGTTTTCAAAGAAACCCAGAAAATGACTCTGAATGAGTTGTTTGAACTCATGAATGAACAATTCTATTAAAAAAAAATGGATGCTTAACATCTGACACACACTGTGGTTGGGGAGAACAACACCAGGTGTGCTGTTTGAGAATTAAAAACTACTTGAAGAAAAACATTTTAACACGTGTGATCATTTAGAGAAAGTGTTTGTTAAAAAGTAAAATTTCAGCTAATCTAATTGCTTTAGTTCTTGAGAATCTGTCTGGGATTTGTATTTTCAAGTACTACATACATACTCTTATTTTACTGTCTTTATAAGTTTACTTAAAAGTTATAACTTGATGAACCATTTTACAAATTCAAGATGCAAAGGCTTATGTGGAGGATGACTTCAGTGATGTTATGCATACACTGTACCATTGAGATGCCTCTCAGTTCATTTTTTAAAAATTTCAATTTTTAACATTTTAAAATATTTTTAGGAGTTCTTTGAGAATTCATCTTTATTGGATATTTTTTTACTTACATTTCAAATGGTATTCCCTTTCCTGGTTTCCTGTCCATAAGCCTGCATCCCCATCCCCTCCCCCACACAGGTGTTCCCCCCATTACTGCCCCCCCGACATTCCCCTGAACTGACTTCAAGCAGTATTACGGAGCAATAGTTATAAAAACTGTATGGTGTTGGTACAGAGACAGGCAGATAGATCAGTGGAACAGAATTGAAGACCCAGAAATGAACCCACACACCTATGGTCACTTGATTTTTGACAAAGGAGCCAAAACCATCCAAAGGAAAAAAGATAGCACCCAGAAAGGAACGCACATACCTATGATCACTTGATATTTGACAAACGAGGTAAAACCATCCAATGGAAGAAAGATAGCATTTTCAACAAATTGTGCTGGTTCAACTGGAGGTCAGCATGTAGAAGAATGCAAATAGATCCACTCTTATCACCATGTACAAAGCTTAAGTCCAAGTGGATAAAGAACCTCCACATCAAACCAGATATACTCAAACTAATAGAAGAAAGAGTGGGTAAGAGTCTCGAACACATGCTTCTTTAAAAACAATAACTTGATGAAATTCACATGCAAATGGATGCAACTAGAAAATACTATACTGAGTAAGGTAACAGTCACAAAAGAACACACATGATATGTATTCACTGATAAGTGAATATTAGGAAAAAATCTTGGAATATTCATCATACAACTTATAGACCATCTGAAGGTCAAGAAGGAAAATCAAAATGTGAGTGTATCAGTCCTATTTAGAAGGGGGAACAATATAATCACGGGAGGTAGAGGGTGAGCAGGACTTGGGAGGAAGAAAGGAGAGATCAGGTGTGGGAAGAGGCAGGGGAGATGTACAGAGAATTAGGAAACTGAACAAAAGTGTGTAGCAATGGGGGAAAAGGAAATGGGATTAGCCACCAAAATCCAAGATGCCAGGAAACCAAGGGGCTTCCAGGACCCAATGGAGATGATATTAGCTGAAATATCCAACAAAGGGGAGAGAGAACCTGTAGAGACTATATCCAGAGGTTAGGCAAGGCCCCTCAAAATTTTAACCCAGAATTGCTCCTGTCCAAAGGAAATATAGGGACAAATAGTGGAGCAGAGACTAAAGAAAAGGCTATCCAGAGACTGCCGCACCTGGGGATCCATCCCATATGCAGCTCTCAAACCCAGACACTATTGCTGATGCCAAGAAGTACTTACTGACAGGAGCCTGATATGGATTATCACCTGAGGGGCTCAGCCAGAGCCTTAGCAAAACAGATGGGGATGCTTGCAGCCAACCACCAGACTGAGCAAGGGAACCCCAATGGAGGAGATGGAGGAAGAACTGAAGGAGCTGAAGGGATTTGCAACCCCATAGAAAGAACAACAATATCAACCAACCAGATACCCCGGAGCTCCCAGGGACTAAACCACCAACCAAAGAACACACATGGAGGAACCCATGGCTCCAGCTGCAATTGTAGAAGAGGAAGACCTTATCTGGCATCAAGAGAGGCCCTTGGTCTTGTGAAGGCTAGATGCCCCAGCACATGGGAATGCTAGGGCAGTGGGCAGGAGTGGTCAGGTGGATTGGGAAGCACCTTCGTGGAAGCAGGGCGCAGGGTTGTGGGTTGTGAGTTTTCAGAAAGAAAACGGAGAAGGGGGATAACATCTGAAATGTAAATAAAATAACCAACAAAAAAATAATAAAGACCATCCTGAAGGAAAAAAATCTAATAACCCATTTGTGATGTCTATATACATGCACAGATGTGGAGTCATGCACAGATACATAGACAATCTACTGGGCCAATCTACTGGAGCCACACTCTTAGAGAAGATTCATTTCCCTCTGTTACAAGCTGTGAATTTTTCAGTTCCTCAGAATAGAAATTCTTTTCCATTTTATGCTATAGTGTTGAACGGCTTAATATTTCCCAGGCAACAATAAATGTTGCTAGTTCATCAGTAAGTTCCTGACAGGTCCAGAAGACATTGCAGGGAGAGTGTTTTCTCTATGTGACAGACAAGCTGCACCAATCAACTCTCAACAATAGAGTCGTCTAAGCAAGACTGGCATGGTAAAATCTCCATCTGATACACCAACATGGATACAGGAAATTCCACTTTGTCCCACCCCTGGATGGAGAGCTACAGGGGGTCAGTGAGTGCTGAGTGAAGGACAATCAGATTCCTGAAGCTTCCATTGCAGGTGGTTCAATTCCCAACAGAGAGCTCAGGGATATGTGCACAGATAACCAAAATTAAATGGTCTCAGAAGTTTGTGTGTCTGTGTGTCTGCATGTGCATGTACGATTCTCTCTCTCTCTCTCTCTCTCTCTCTCTCTCTCTCTCTCTCTCTCTCTCTTTCTGTGTGTGTGTGTGTGTGTGTGTGTGTGTGTGTGTATGTTAATTAAAGAAGAGATCATGAATTTGGGAGGGAGAGTATCAGAGGACATGTAATGTTCATGCAGTTTTCATATGTAAAGTCTTAAAATAATAAAAGTTTTATTTAAGGAAAGAAATGTAAGGCTTCCAAGCAAATTTCTGAAAGAAACATCCAGGGTAGTTGTGTTAGTGCTTCAGGGAATTCTGATTGAACTCTGTTGGGATATTTCTGGTGAAATTAAAGGGAAAAATCAAAGGTCAGGAAATCCTATGCCATGAAGAAGTGATGACAACATCATTGCTCAGAGATCTGATACCTCACTGCACTTATTTTGTTGTGAAACAGTCTTGCAAACCTGACACAACAGAATGAGGAACCATTAAAACAACATTACATATGCTAATTTAGCAACATTAAAATGTAGTTACAGTGCACATCATTTCCTAAATGCAGATGCCTCATACTTGATTCAGGGTGTTGAATAAGCATTTATCTCTATTTTGCATGCTGCATACTAATCGACTGTATCTTCACTTTAAATCTTACATATTGAGCAAGTTTATGTCTTAATGTGGAGGGGATAAACCTTAGCAATAAGTGCCCAGGGCAAAAACTGTAAAAACCACCAAATGCTCGAAGCATTACAGTAACTATGAAATCTCTTCAGTGTTTAGGTGTTAGGATGCAGCAGAGAGAGAACCCACAGAAAGCCGTATCACAGTGAAAATCAGCCTACCGTTATTATACAAGCAGCAGCAACAGCCATGAAGGCAGAATTTGAGACTTTATTTTTATATACATTTCCGGACATCATTAAAGAAGAATGACTGTACCACCCAAAACATAAGGATTCAACTCCAACTATTTTGTTAGCCATTTTGATACCCCATGACATCTGGAATGGATGAGTTTCTTCTGCCAATAAAAGGTAGGATATTAGCATATGGTCATGCAAACAAGTTCCCATGGAACATGCCATCTATACGGTGAACACAACATGCTTACTTTTGAAACATTCCCACTAAGAAACGATGAGAACTCTTAGAAATATCAACGTGTACCTTAAAACTAAAAGCATTGATAATGAACTAAATGAAAGAGGTTCAGTCACAAAATGCATAGTCAAGTGCAAAGATCTTATAGTAGCTTCCTTGGCTCATTGAGAAATGGTAACACAACTTCCTTTTATTTTTCTTTTTCTTTTTTGAAACTGAACATACTCCATCTTCTTGCTTTTGCTGTTTGTTTGCCTTCAGCTTTGGGGCTAAATATATATTCGGAATAAGGAATTCATTCTAACAAGTTCTCAAACACATTTTGGCAGAGCTGTGACTTTTTATTTTTTTATTACAGCATGAAGATCCAAGAAAATAAGACTTGAGGCTTTGGCCTTTCAGCATTATTTGTTTCTAGAATGAAGATTATTTATATTCAAAAGGTTCTCAACATAATTTCTTAATCTTAAAATGGACAACAGAAGTCAAAGTTATGAGGATTTACTGTCTGGAACTTGAAAATAGAAAAACATTTAAAAGCCTAAATATTATCTCAGGGCCAGGGTTTGTACTTTTAACTAACTCTATATTGGTGGGGCTATTTTACATTTCCTTTGGAATAGAGGTTAAATTGAAGATTGTCTAGTGAACATGTAAATAATTTCAGTAGTGTGGAAAGAAGATCCCAGATTATATTTCATTATAACCCATTTTATATCAAACTCAACCATCTTCCTTTTTTAACCCTCCTTTGAAAATCTGCCTTCAACAGTTTGATTTTCGAATGTTCTTCCAGTAGATTACCCATCCAACTAGCTTGTAAGTTGGTATCATAATTTCAGAGAAACCTCTGACACCTATTCATGCTCTATTCATGTAAAAAGCCAGCCTGTGTTTTGGGGGTGGAAAGTAAGAGAATATTTTAGGATTTTAGAGAAAAATAAAGGTAAGGAATCCAAACTGGGTGAGGTCACACAAACCACAGAAATTTTGAGATAAGATTCTGTAGCATTTTTTACAGAATTAGATTGCAGAAAAGATGTTCTTTGTGATGAGTTCTAAATTTTAAAAGGTGAAATGTGGGAAAAAGAACAGAAAAAAAGGAAAGCAGTAAGAGCCACTTTCTCCATAAATGGCTGTTTGTGAGGCTACTCATACCTCATCTTCTGCCCAGGTGCACGGACAAAATCCCCTTGATAGAGCCCATAAGTGAGCGGAACACTGTTCTCCACAGGACACACCAGGGTGACCTCTGCTCTCCAGTACACCAGCTGGGTTCATATGAGATACAGAGTGGCCCTGACATGATGACTACATTCTGAATGACAAACATGAGAGGAAAAGAAGGTAAAATCTGTATGCTGCTTACAGAGCTGTTGTCTACAACAATTCGGGGGCCGCTGAGTACTTCGTCAGTAGAAATTAACTGATTGTAGCAGAAGAAATCATTGAAATCAGGTTGCCAAGATTTAAAGCAACCATCACATTTAATTTAGACTATTCCAAGGGTTGAATCAATAATTCATATGCATGGTCAATGAAAGCCTTTCGTGTTTTTCTACATTGCTTAGCTTAATGACTTATAAAGATCACTGTCAACCATTCTTCTCATGTACTAACACACACAGTTATGGAATTTCACCTTGAGCCAGGGGCTATTAAGAATTTACATACACTATCACACTGGATACTCACAAATTAATATTTAATAGTCAGTTATATTCTAATCCCTGCTTCACTTGTGGTACAAGGGAGCAAAGAAGCAAAGAAACTTGCCTAAGATATTACAGATGTAACTATCAAGGGGCACTGTGGATTCTTTAAGTAATTATATGCTCAGTTTTTAAGGTTTACCTTTGGACTGTCAGTCAAATTTTTAAAAGATATATTCAAAGTCTTTAAAGCCATTTGGGGTATGTGTTATACTTTTATCTTGAAATTTGCCTCCTTCACTCTACCTCAGACTTTGCTCATTCAAATATGCATAATTATACGAGAGTCTTTTAAAGGACTAGTTTAGATTTGATTTCTAATAGTAGCTTTATTTTCTTGTAGATTAAAACTCAACGACAAGAACATAATTTAAAGGCTAGTGCCAGTCAGCTTCAGTACAGTCCTTCAGACCTCAAACTGGAGCAATTTCAACTTTAATAATTTTCTTCTGAAAACACAATTTCCAAACATCATTATTTAATTACTGAAAAATGGCATGCATCATGGATACCAGTAACACACATTTTCAATGACTTTTCTTCTACTTGTCCACAGATGCCATTCATTTCTGAGCAAATAGGGCCAAATAAGGGCACTGGACCCCTGGAATAGACTGTTCCTCCTCAAATCTTGTCAAGAAAGAAAATCTCCTCAGTGGTTTTTCTCCTTGAGAATCTTATGATGTCAGATACTCATTTTCAACAAACCTCTAGAAATTTGCATACAACTGCTTGGTTCATATATCTCTAACCATTATTTTCCTTTTTAATGGTCTGAGACAGGGAGGAGGATTGAAGAAGTAGAAAACCATGTCCTCACATCAGTGGAACTAATTTTGCTATACAAGAGACAAGAATATATAAAAAAAAACATTTATTTCTAAAACTTTGTTTAACACTTGCTTCCTGTTTCATAGGTAGTACAGTATCATGTCGATTGCATATTTTTAAATGAGAATTTCAGAGCCACCATCACCCATGATAAATCCGTCTTCAGTCAGGGACAGAAAGCAGAGACTAGCGGGATAGCAGCCCCAGGTTAGTTTCTGTAGCTCCTTTGTGGCAAGAACAGACTGAAAATATCACACAGAATACAAATGTCTGTGTAAGTGCTAAGCCTCAAATAATGTCAACATCATTCAAGAAGAGGAGCACTTGGGAGAAAAGTTTTAATATGGAAAATCTTTCTTTTCTACAAATTGGCTTCCCCCTCTTCACAAACTCTCCATTTGTTAAATATATTAATAGACTCAGTTTCTGATCAACTATTGCTATCAATCAATTCTGGGAGAGGGAACATGCCTATCTTCAGTCGTATACATACTGCTAAGCCCACCTGGCTCTAACCAGAGCTTCAAATCCACAGTCACACAGACAGTCTGGTTTAATGCAGCATGCCATGAATCAACACAAGTAGGCAAGAAGATGAGAGAGAGCATTTTGGAGAGGAGCAAACTTAACAGTGGGAGGAAGACGGAAGATGGCGGGGGTGGATCGGCGGTCCTGATCGGGCGCATGTGTGAAGTGGCCTAAGGAAATTTAATGAAAGTAAATATTATTGCGAGTTAGAAAATATTTATAGTAGTTAACTGATCCCAATTTAATTAAAAATTCTGGACAAAAATCAGAGATTTAAATAAATCCAAAGAGCATGTTATTCGCATATAAAGTCAAAATCGTTTATGAAATCAAAAATATGTGATGTGCCGAGACGATAGGCAGGGATACTCATTAGAGAGTTGCAAAAACAACAAGACCCCCATCCTGAATAACAGGAGACAGATGGGAGTGGCAGTCCCGGTTGTAGGTTATAGCTGTCATACAGAATTCTATGTTTTCAAGCATAAAGCCACCACCACACTAAGCTAATCCTGTGCCTATACGCCTTCTTACAGGATCCCAAATAGTTCTCAGTTTTCAACATTCTGAGATTTTTTTTTCTGGTTTCCCCTCCAGAATCACCCCCCATCCCATCCCCCACCCCGGCCTCCATGAGGAGGCTCTCCTAACCCACCAACCCACCCACTCCCTCCCGCCTCCCCGCCCTGTCATTCCCCTATACTGGGGCATCAAGCCTTCACAGTACCACAGACTTCTCCTCCCATTGATGCCTGACAAGTCCCATCCTCTGCTAAATACGCAGCTGGAGTCATGGGTCCCTCCATGTGTACTCTTTGGTTGGTGGTTTAGTCCATGGGAGCTCCGGGTGGTCTGGTTGGTTGATATTGTTGTTCTTCCTGTGGGGTTGCAAACCCCCTCAGCTCCTTCAGTCCTTTCTCCTCTTGCATGCCAGAACATTGAAAGTTACCACTGATGTCCACATCAAGTTTAAAGAGAAACTGGTGCTCTGGAGAACTGGTAAAAGCCAGAGTTAGTACAAATTTGGGGATTATAATTTATTCTCACGGCAAACTATAAACATACTCCTATTTAAATCAGTTATTAAAATAACATATTTTCAATATAATACCTTTTGAACATATATTCTATAACTTTTCTATAAAATATATTTTTTACAATGTTATCTGCTCTTTCTCTGACTTTCTGTTCCTATAGCTATATATAAACATTCACAAATTAAAGCCTCAAAATTTCTACAAAATGCATGTTAGTGCTACAAATCCAGAAGAAATGAGTTACAGTATTTACATTTAGATTGTGTCTTATCGCTTCTCGGCCTTTTGGCTAAGATCAAATGTAGATTGTGTCTTAAAATAATGGTAGAATTGTGGTGAAAACTGTATATACATGGTTTGAAAACTGAAATTATAAACGAGAATTGGGACATAACAAGTTCTCACTGACAGACAAGGGTCACTAGCATGATGCAACTGTCTTCCTGGTGTACAGTGCGGTGAGATAAAGCAGCCATGCAGACTCTGAAGAAAATAACCACTAATGACATGAGAATGGTCATGAGTGTCGAAGACTCAACCAGCCAGGTGTTACCTGGCAATGTTACTCTTAGCAATGTATTATGATCTAATGAGTCTCGCCCATGAAACAGTTCATTTTTTATCTTGGGTTCATTTATCTTCCTCTGCCTTATCCACAGGGCAGAAACAGAGATAAAAGAAACATAGCATTTATTTAATAAATAATTTTTTACATGAACCAATTAATTTAGATTTGTCAATTAAAATGAGGGTAGGTAGGTTCTGCCAGATTCGCACTATGTAATTCTAAATAATGTGCAAGGTGAAGAGTCACCTCTGAAGAGAAATGTCACCAGCCAGTGCTATAGCAATAGAATTGCTCTTCTGTGTCAGTGGGTTCTGCATTTGTGGAGTTGACCAATTATGAAAATATTAAAAAAAACAGTTGTATGCAAGGACATGCAAGCATGTTTTTCCTAACATAATTCAATAAGATAACACTTTTCTGAACCTTTATACAATATGGTCTAGGTATGATTTTCAGTATAAATTACATGTACAAATTTCTTAGAAATACTTTATACATGATAAATGCCATAATATATAAGAAACTTAAATATTCCTATATTTTAAAATCCACAAGTCTTTGAACCATGCCCCTAAAGAAACCAACAGTCAAATGTATCTCCAGGGACACCTAGGAAGCATTCAAATCTCTACATCCTCAGTATGTAAGAATGCAGAACAGCTACATACGAGTGCACACATTATTAGAAGGAGTTAGAACAGAAAGTTTCCATATATCAAGTTTCACATATACTAATTTGAACTAGAAGATTGCTAGGAAAAGAAGTTCATTAAGACTAGCATAGAAAATAATGGTTCATAAAAATGGTTAGAATTATAGAAACCAGACATAAAAACAATCATTTTAGGTTTCTATAATTCTTTGTTTCTAAAGCTAAAATATGAAGCGAGGCTCTCTTAGTTTGCTGAATCCCCTTCTAAAGTCAGTGAGTGAAACCTTAAAGGTCTCAGGGGTACCTCTCAGTCATGAACACTAATCCCTACCCTTCAGATGGCATTAACCTTCAGCTAAGCCTTTATTTCAGATGGCATGAGTTCCTGGAGAACAGAGATACATGCATAGAGAGAAAACCCGCTGAGTCTGTTGCATGGCTTGTTCCCTCATACCCACAAGTTCTTCTTCCCTGGTGTGTTTTTTTTGTTTGTTTGTTTTGTTTTGTTTTGTTTTGTTTTTTTCCTTTTGGGAAAAGAAAGAATGACAACTAAAGAGGAGTGGTGTGATAGAGAGAACCACAGGTTTTCTGATTTTCTTTTAACAATCATTGAATGTTTGAACCTGCAAGACTATCACATTTTTCTCATTTGGGGAACTCTAAGAATCTAAAGGGGCTTGAGAAGTCTCTTTCCTGTGATTAAACAGAGCACCCATCTAGTAGCATCTCACATTTTACAATAGGGAGAATACTGGACTTCCCTCATGCAGAAGTGAAACTGCTTTCAGCAAGTACAGGTAGAATCAGGAGCTTAAACACAGAAGTGTTGGGAATTAATTCTCACAAGAATGAAAAGCACAGAATGAAGAGTAGAGTTCCAGTTCTTGCCACCAATGTGGCAACAGCTCAACCCACTCCTATGACAGTCTACAGTTTAGAGATGGTCACTGGTAGGGGAGGGTATAAATGAAGACACTTTTGTATCTTAGAGAAATTCTAAGACTCATTTGGCTAGTTGTAACAGCTACAAGTCCCATTTACACACATGTCCCAACCTCCACAGACATCATAGACAAAAAAAAAAAGTAACACATTTAGAAATGGGCATACTTTGTCACTGTCTCAAGACCAAGGTATAGACTCTTCAGCTCTATACCTCTGAGGGTTGGTAGGATACAGGCATGAAATGAGTCGTGGATATGAGATTGGCAAGGCCAATCAGGAAATTATCTACACCATAGACCAGAAGCAGTTAAGTCTGTGAACAATGTATGTAAGACTTGCAGATCTTGGGCACTCATAATTGGCATTTTATATACATTTGTTTGTATAAATGTATGCACATGTGTGTGGTGTGTGTATGTGTGCACATGTGTGTGTATGTGTGTATGTTGTGCATGTGCATTCATGCCAAGCCCAGAAAAGAACTCCTATTATACTCTATCACTGTCTGCCTTATTCTCTAGAGATAGGGTCTCTCACTAAACATGAAGCTGGTTGTTTCTTCTAGACTGGCTGACAAGCAGGCTTCAAAGATCTACCTGTCTTTCTTCTCACAAAACTGAGGTTAGCCACAGATACTCATGCACAACTCTTACTAGGATCTGGGAATCAATGCTCATGTCCACAAGTTTATGCAGTCCAATAAGACATCCCCCCAACCCATATTATTTCAAGAAACTTAATCATTGTTGTAGTGGGTTGGTCTGATGCTGCTTGTACTCTAATGCTACATACTGATTTCTCAAGATATGGTTGCCTCAGATGAGCAGATCCTTGTGTACACAAAGTGATGCCAGGTGACCTTCTCCCCAAATTAACTGGAAAATAAAAGGCTAGAGTCTGCTATTGCACCGTGGAGGGAGAAAGGTGGGAATGGAGGTTAGAGTGAGGTGTTGCAGGTAGAGGAAGGGGAGAGGAAGATGGAGGTGGGGGAAGCCACCATGAACCAAAACTTCATGGCCAAGAGAAACAGCAAGTAACATGGGATTTTATATCTGGTGAATATAGTTCTAGGTTTATGGTTTGTAAGTAAAATGCCTGGATTGTTTGTCTTTTATACTAGTTCGTTAGGATTATAAAGTCCTTGCATACAACATTAGATTTGCACACACACTTAGACTCTGAAATGTATAGCACCCAAAAGATAGGAAATGTTCAAGCATGGCTTAGGAAAATGGCACCTGGTAGAAAGAATCCAGCAAGAGAATGATCAAATGGCAACAATAATTCAAGTATTTAAGCTCCCCCAGGCACTGTCCAGAAGCAGTGGAATTGCTACATTATGAAAGCTTCGGGATTTGGAAATGGGAAAGGGATGCAGAAAGGAAGAATCTAAAAGGACAGATTTCAGGCTTAAGCCAGCAGTAGCAGTCCAAGTGTTTGGTAGGAAGACTGGGTTCTTAGGAAGGCTGGAGTTCAAGTGAAGGTTCTATTACTAAGCAGAGCATTAGGATGCTAATTAGAGGAAGTGCCCTTTATGCAAAGCTGTCTGTTTGAATGTTTAAGCTTGAAAGGATTTTGAACTTGGAAGTCAGAGTTTTCACAAACACCTGGAGCACGTCTGGGTTATTCAGAACCTATTTGCAGCAACCCTTATCTGCACTACCCATCAAAAAGTATCTTCGAATCTACTGATGTACTTGGTTTATTTTCACTTTACGTCCAGATGGTGACCCTCCCACCACCATCCCTCCTCTCCAACCAGTGCTATCCTTACAAACCCCTCCATCGTTACCCCTCTCTTTTACCTCAGAGAAAGAGAAATCTCTCTTATGTACCACCATACCCTGGGATATTCAGTCATAGTAGACTTAAGTGCATCTTCTCCCACTGAGGCTCAACCAGGCAGTCCAGTTAAGGGAAGGTGGTCCAGTGGCTGTTCTTGACACCTCAGTCTTACCCCATCCATCCCTCACTCTTCCACAAGCTGCAGAGAGCTCCTACAAAGAAATGAAAAGAGGTATAGAGAACGCTTCTACCAGGAAGCCGTACCATGTACAGCTGCTAATTGCTTACACAATTCTCCAATTACCAATATTGAGAAATGAAGCATAATATTATTAAGAGAACACTTTACCATAGGCTACTAGAAGCTCAGAGAGCACAGACTAGACCAAAGACTCCTGTGGTTATAAATCCTGAATGCACAATAGAAAGGCTAGCAGGATGGCTCAGCAGGTAAAAGTAGAAGACCTAGGACCCACATCATGGGAGAAGGACCCAACTCTCCAAGATTTCGACCACCGCACATAAACAAGGAGTGCACACACACACACACATACACACACACACACACACACACACACACACACACACACACAAATACATGCATACAAACTTAAAGTAAGAAATATATTTTAATGGCACAATTAGTACATCAATGACAGGGGCAGTGTAAGGTACAACTGAGATTATGAGATTATGTTATAATAAGACCCTTAGAAATGCTGAACATGGTACTTGACCTCTATTGGACTTTTTCTTCAACAAGTAAGCATTTAATGTTCTTTTAGCTGTTAGTCACATTTACAAAGTTCTTCATCATTTTATAATACTAGCAATCCATCTAAGATCTGTTTGCTGTGGCTTGTAAGATTGAGAACTAGTGCTTTAATTTCTTCTTCTAAATTAGTGGTAGATAGAGGGAATAGTAAAATAGGAAAACATGATGTGTGGCTAGAAAGGTTTCTGTTGATGCTGCTAAGACATAAGAAAGATAAATGATATATGGAGAAACTTATACTTGTGGAACTCATAATTTGAACAAGACGTTGACCTAATTCATAAAGATAATTTAATTTTGTATTACCTAAGGTTAATATCTGGTACTCTGAATTGCTTCCTTGTTTTTAGACAATAGTAAAGAATACTTTTTTAAAAAAAATGATGAGGTCAGAGTCCAGGGTTACTCCATGTATAGTCTTTAGGTAGTGACTTAGTCCCTGGAAGCTCTAGTTGCTTGGCATTGTTGTACATATGGGGTCTCGAGCCCCTTCGGGCTCTTCCAGTTCTTTCTCTGATTCCTTCAACGGGGTTCCTATTCTCAGTTTAGTGATTTGCTGCTGGCATTCGCTGTATTTGCTGTATTCTGGCTGTGTCTCTCAGGAGAGATCTACATCTGGCTCCTGTTGGCCTGAACTTCTTTGCTTCATCCATCTTGTCTAATTGGGTGGCTGTATATGTATGGGCCACATGTGGGGCAGGCTCTGAATGGGTGTTCCTTCTGTGTCTGTTTTAATCTTTGCCTCTCTATTCCCTGCCAAGGGTATTCTTGTTCCCCTTTTAAAGAAGGAGTGAAGCATTCACATTTTGATCATCCATCTTGAGTTTCATTTGTTCTAGGCATCTAGAGTAATTCAAGCATTTGGGATAATAGCCACTTATCAATGAGTGCATACCATGTGTGTTTTTCTGTGATTGGGTTACCTCACTCAGGATGATATTTTCCAGTTCCAACCATTTGCCTACAAATTTCATAAAGTCATTGTTTTTGATACCTGGACTCTGACCTCATAGGAAGCAATGAATATCCTAGTAAGAGCACCAGTGGAAGGGGAAGCCCTGGGTCCTGCTAAGACTGAACCCCCAGTGAACTAAATTGTTGGGGGGAGGGCGGCAATGGGGGGAGGATGGGGAGGGGAACACCCATAAAGAAGGGGAGGGAGAGGGATTAGGGGGATGTTTGCCCAGAAACCGGGAAAGGGAATAACACTCAAAATGTAAATAAGAAATACTCAAGTTAGTAAAAAAAAAATCATAATTTCAAAAGGCATACTTTTATCATATTAATTTAGTATTTCCTGTTGTATCTGTTTACTATTTTAATTTTTACTATTTTAATTTTGTCCCACTGTCTTCAATAAAATTTGAAAAATGTTGCAGAGCCAAAAAAAAAAAATTGCCTTTCCATGAAAAAAAAATGATGCATAAAGGTATTCATAAAACTTTTAAGATTATAAAATTTCAGATAGTATAGAAGTGTGTAACTTGCACATTCCTAGTAAATTTATCATAAAACAGGGTGTGGGAAAGATGGCTTAATGGTTAATCACACTGGTTGTTCTTCCTGGGAATTAGGGTTCAATACCCAACACCTACATGACAGCTCACAGTCATTAGCAATTCCATTTCCAGAGGATCTAACACCTTCTTCTATCCATTGTGGGCACCAGGCACATACATGGATACACACACATACACGTGGGCAAAAATACCCCTACACACAAAACATATGATAGGTAGATGATGATTGATAGATAGATTAATGATACATATAGATATATAATTAAATAAATATAGATAGATGATACATAAATAAATAGGCAGTACTTTATATTAGATAGATAAACTGGATATAGATGACAGGTATGTATAGATAAGCAATTATGAGAGGTGAAGATCCAAACAAGGCAAAATAAACTAAAACTCACATGTTAATAAGTCCTTTCTGGTTAAGAAACACAAACCATCAGAAGAAATGCTCCTACCCCCAAAATAAGCAACCAGTTACACTTTTTAAAATATTTGATTTACTTTTTAATTATACTATATTATTTCCCCTTCCCTTTCCTTCCTCCAACTTATCCCACATAGTCCCTTATTGTATTTTAAATTAATAACCTCTTCTTTATTGTTGTTACATAGGTTTTTTTAAATATATGTTTCAAAGCTACATGTGAAATTGCATAATAAACTTAAATTTTACAGAATTTCATCCTTGAAACCCGTGTGTTCGCATGCCTCAGTTCTCACAGGCCTTTGTGGAAGTAGTGAGCCAAAGCTAAGTTAGTATAGAGTAGCTCAGGGAGCTTGCCATGCGCATCCAGCATTGTCTGGAAGGAGATACTGGTTCTTAAAGACACAATGTTAGGTAGGAAGGCTTACAAAAGTCTCCCTCTTCTTAGGTTCTTGGTTCTTTACTTTGAAATATAAGTGCCTGAGTTAAAAAATGATATACTAGTATAAAGGATAAAAAGTTCCTAAGGAAAAAAAGCAAGAGACAGCTCTAGGGAGCAAAAAAAGAATATGCTATAAATTTAGAAACATCAACTCTATACAAAGCAGAGATAAAATTTGTGTGAAGCAGAATGTGGCCTATAAATCATGAGGGGACCTCTGGAGTTTCAGTGATGATCAAGTTCAAATCCCTGATGAAGGATATTGATCCCACCTTAAAATATCTAAAGGCAGAGCAGAAATTAACATGAATAATTCTGTGAGACTGACAGAGCTTAACAACAGAGTCGACTTGCTCTACTGCACTGCTGGGTTTGCAAGTAAGATCACATTCTTCACAGAGGGCAAATTTAATTGACTTTCTACTGCTTCTTTCATTCTTTTTACAATTTCCATAATATGTTAGACACTTAGGAGATAGAAAAATACAAGAAAGTAGCCTAGGGAGGAAAGAGTTAATGGGGCTGGGGGCATAGACTGCACAGATTTTGTACAGAGAAAGGGATTGCTCCTGTGGTTACTCCATGGCATAATAGAGGCAGGTAACACCCATGAATGCAAGAAGAATTTTAGCAGAGAAATATAATCTATACACATAAACAAAGGAGAATATCCAAAATAGCTGAATGATTCATAACAAATAAGACATTGTGTAGCAAATAATCAGTGAACTTGAAGAAAGGTTAAAAAATATTTTCTTAATGAATGACCAAAAAGAAAAACAAAGAATTTAAAAAAAAATGGATGCCAGATTTATGAACCAAAAACATAAAAACATAAAAATCTAAAGTACAACTTTGGGTGCATGGGATTTATTCTCTCTCTCTCTCTCTCTCTCTCTCTCTCTCTCTCTCTCTCTCTCCCTCTCTCTCTCTCTCTTTCTCTCTCTTTCTCTCTCTCTCTGCCTCCTCTGTCTCTGTCTTTGTGTCTCTGTCACACACATACACACACACACACACACACACACACACACACACAGAGTTACCAGTTTCTGTGAGATGAACACTTGTACGCTAGCACAACCCTCTGCCACCATGTTGCCCCCCTCCTCCATTACATGGAACAATGCAAGGAGTTACGAAGGACTCAGTCCTCCTAAACTGAAGCAGACTTCATCTTTCCTCCTTTTACCTGTTTCCATTAAGCGCTTGTCACAGTGGAAAAAAAAAGAAAAAGAACAAAACTCTCTGACTAACACAATGAGCACAGACTTTCAGGTTTCAAAATGAAAGGTACTGCAGACATGAGTTATCGTAATGAGTGCCCCACTTTAGATTGTGTTCAGCACCACTGAACTCTGTGCTGACAATGGGTCAAATCGAAAATTCCACGTATATTTCATCACAGTGAGAAAATGGAGGAAAAGACACTTTATATTTGTTTATCTCTTTAAACAGCTCTGGACTGTACAAATCAATAATGACGACCTATAGGTTTGCAGATATGTAGAAGTAAAATGTATGATGAGAAAACGTACAATGGAAATGATGAACAGAACTATGTTAATATGAACTTAACAACAGTGTTCAAGACCAGTAGAGGTGACCATGCATTAATCTCCATGTAAATCATTCAGAAAGAACAACAACAATGAATAACAGCCAAACACAGTAGATGTTATGGAAAACTACAAAAAAGGGCGGAAGGAGAATCAGCCTTAGAGACATAAATATTTGTATTAAGTGTTAGTAGACAAAATGCTCCAACTTAAAGGCAGAAAATTGATACAAAACATTACTAAGCTGCACTCTACACTGCTCTGCACTGTTAAAATATTTCTCAGTCAGAAATGTTTTTGTTGGGGTTGGGGATTTAGCTCAGCGGTAGAGCGCTTGCCTAGCAAGCTCAAGGCCCTGGGTCCGATCCCCAGCTCCGAAAAAAAAGAAAAGAAAAAGAAAAACAAAAAGGAATGTTTTTGTTATTTACATGCTGACCCCCACGTTTTGACCAGAAGGTCCAGACAAACCATCAATTATCAGACAGAAATATGTATATCTTACAAATTCAGTGTATAAGAAGCTGATATGATTGACTTAAAATGTTATTCAATGCTGCAGTATAATTACAAAAGGGCATGACCAGTTCCTATGATCTCCGCTCCCATTGCTAGTCAACCTGGCCAACCCTGGCCAGATGGGAACTCTGGTCCCAGCTACCTGATAACATCAAGACTCAACAAACTGTTAAATTCTCAATCCACAATACATCCATACAATAAACTTACAACCAATTGATAAGGATAGAAACCACCCACCTAGATAAGATATAATGTGCTCATCTAGACACACAAAATCCTGTACACATCCATCTCATATAACTCTGGAAGGTGTCCAGAGCCTAATCACCCTTTTTAAAAACACAAAGACAAAACCTTTCTCACAAAATACCATGTTCTTTAGTCTGTAACCAGAAAAGCTTGTATCTTGTACTTTCTTCCAGAGGAATAAGATAATAAGACTCAAAATCACTACCATTATGGAAATTAAAACAATTTTTAAAAAAGAAGTAAGCAAAACAATAGTGTATGAGTCCGTTTAGGCTTTTGTAATCTGTTATAACAGGAAATTAACCCAAAATTCCTGTGGAGCCCATATTAAGAGAACCTGAGCTTCCTGTTGTGGTAAATATCAAAAATAACCACAAACCTTTGCTAGCTGGCATTGTTGAGCCATATGGCCTTTAGCAGGGTAATTCATAAAACAATTTGATCACCTTTTTATTAATACCAATACCAATAGGTAAGCAACTTGTCAAACCAGGATTTTTAACTAAAAGTACATCAATCTGCCAAGCTCTCTACCTGGAGCGTCGGATTTTTATTTATTAAAGACTTCTATAATATATGTCTGTATTTACTCTGCCTGGTGTACAGACTTCTCCCTTATTAACTTGTAAATATAACCACTCTCTACTTGGAGTCAGTGGCTAATTTTCCCTATCTTAGTTCCAAACCACGAGTGAAAACCCCCACGTGATGTAGGTTAACTCTGTACTCTCTCGTCTTCTAACTATAAAAACAAACTTAATCACAATTACTTAATACCTGTCATTAAGAAGCAGGCAGCTTGTCTAACTAGGATTTTAACCCAAAATTCCCATGAAGCCTACATACAAAGAATATGGGTATCCTGAAAGACTTAATGGAGCATTAATTCTTTCTACTCTCTTTAAAGCAATTAAACCAAACCTAAATTAAATCATTTTCCAAACAACTTTTGTTAAAGAAGAGAGCAGCTTCTTATCTCTAACTCTCTGAGCTACCAGTACTTATCACAGCAGGAGACCTACAGCCTGCAAGCCTGTTTCTGTGTTTCTTTGTTTAAGGTTCCTGCACTTGAGACATCATGTGATTCAGTATGGTGCTGGCCCCTTCTAACTTAGAAAATACAACTTTCTCTCTAATTCTTAGACTGGTAATCTTAACTTACTAGTGGATCCTTGCCCAACACGTTGGTTCGCCACCTGTTGGTCGTGCCCTTTTTTAATTATACTGCAACAAATCAACTATACCATCCCAACATATATACCCAAAAGAAACTAAATCAGAGATACACCTATCTGTTAGAGCTATTCACAGTAGCAAAGCACGAAATCAGCCACTATCACAGCTGAGTGGAACTGAAATGTGAAATATCACACACACACACACACACACACACACACACACACACACACACACACATATTTATGGCTATATAAAACTATTTTGCATATCTAATTGTGTCATTTGTAGGAAAGTGAATGGAACAAGAGGGCATAGTAACAAAGTATCTAGAATCACAGATGAATATTACATATTTTCTCTTGAAAGTTTGCTGGTAGCCCTACCCTTAAATGACTGAGCCAAGTCTCCAGCCCATGTTTTCTCCAAAATGCAAAATCAAACCAAAATCGGATTAGATCTGGGTTCAGTGAGAGGCCTATTATCAAAAAAAAATGATTGAGAATAATTGATGAATTTTCCCAATATCACTTGTGACATCCACAGATATTACATATTGGACATACACCTTCTCACGCGCGCGCACACACACACACACACACACACACACACACACACACACACACACACACACAGTCAAAGGGTAACAGGATATGAAAGTAAGACATACATTAATTTGAATCCTACTTTTAAATGGGTTATAAAACTACTCAGCATAAAAAAAAATACTGAACTTTTAAAGTAGCCATGAGAAAGAACAGAAATTGGTACTTCTAAGTTAGGGCCAAAAAGACGAATTCCAGGTCACACCAGGAATAAATAAGAATATTCATAATGATGAGAGGGCCAAGTCAGTAAAATGACATGTATAAACAGTCTTAAAAATACACAAAATAAAAATTGATAATACTAAAACAACAGAGAGAGAGAAAAAGAGATTCTCACAACATACTCAACAATTGCCAGAATAATTGAATGGGGACAAATGTAAAATTCATAGATAAACAAAGCTGTAATTCATCTGCTAATATGACATAATTTTATGATTTGTGTCAAAACCAACAATAGCTGAGCATGCAATCTTTTTGAATAAATTATTCAGCAAGTTAAAATAATGCAGGTCTTAAAACAAATCACAATAATATGTATATAAAATCTACAGCTTATATGATTCAAATTTTGTTTTATTGCTTAAATATTTATGTTGCATTTACTTTAATAAAATTAAGTATTGAACTTAATTATGTGTAAGCCTGCAAAATAAATTATATGTAAGAGTTATATATATATATATATGTATATATATATATGATATCACTACAAATTTAGATAAATTACAGTGGCATCTAGAGCTGCACAAATGTTAAGAATGAGCCTTTTTAAAAAGTTCATTTCTGTTTATAATGTTACAAGTTAATTTATAAAACAAATTTTCAGAGACGTCAATTATAAACTTCTCAGTGGACACTTACTTAAAAAGTATATTATAAGATATAATGTACACATTTTAAAATATAGTATATTTTAAAACTACGACTTTCTAGTCATAACGTTGGAGAAAATTCTGCTGGGAGCAAAGCACTCTCACTCTCAGGAATTCTTCTTAGGAATGCTCTGTTCATTGTATGGCCCCTATCTCCAGGAAAATTAAGCCAGTTACAGCCTCCAGCCTTGGGACACCTAGCCAGTTGTCTGTTCTTATCAGTGTATACCTGCAATTTATAGTTTAAGGCTATAGGAAGGGTGGTGGCAGTGATGGGTTGTCTTGGGTAACCTTCCCGCCTGCTTGACTTTATAAGCTGCTGTTTTTTGAAATAAACTTTGAGAGCTTGATCAGAACACAGACTTGCTCTCTTCATTGCGCCTCCTGTCCCCAATTCTTTCACCCCCTCCCAGGTCCACTCTGAACCCCCGCTGGCCAGAGCAAAATTCATTAAAATTTCAAACTATTGATCTAGTTGTCTGTGTGAATGTGTATGTGTGTGTGTGTGTGTGTGTGTGTGTGTTTGTCTGTGTGTGTCCATCTATGTGCATTTGTGTGTGAAAATGCCTGTGTGTATTTCTGTGCCTACCTATTAAGTTTACTTGAATATAGCTGTTTTAGTTAGGGTTTTACTGCTGTAAACAGACACTATAACCAAAGCAACTCTTACAAGAATAACATTTAATTGGTGCTGGCTTACGGGTTCAAAGAGTCAGTCCATTATCATCAAGGCAGGAACATTTAGTCCAACTTCAAAAGTTCTTATAGTCTATAGCAGTCTCAATAATGTTAAAAGACCAAGTTCAAAGTCTCTTCTGAGATTCATCCAATCACTTAACTGTAATCCCCAAATCAAGACAGGAAACCAGCTGGCCAAACTCCAAGCTCTGCATCTCTATGTCTGATGTCAAAACAGTCTTCAGATCTCCAACTCCTTTTTTATCTTTGTTGACAGTAACAAACTTCTTTTTCCTAGGCTGGTTCTACTCCCCATTAGCAGCTTTCCTCAGCAGATGAACCATGGCTCTGGCATCTTGAACATCTTGGGGTCTCCAAGGCAACCTCAAGGTTACAGCTCCCTGTTTCAATGTCTAGGATCCACACTTGGTCTGGGCTCCTCAAAAGGACTGGCATCACTTCTCCAACTCTGCCCTCTGTAGCACTCTAAACTCAGGTTGATCCATTCCATTGCTGTTGTTGTTCTTAGTAATCATTCCATAGTACTGGCATCTCTAATATACTCTGGTCTTCCACTGCAACTAGGCTTCACCAAAAGCCTCTCAGAAGCTCTCTTCATGGTGCCAAACCTCAAATCCTTTGCATGACCCCTTTAGTCTTGGGCCATTAACTGCAACTGAGGCTGTACCTTCACCAATGGTCTTTCATAGCCTCTCACAGTGCCAAACTTCAGTTGTTCTTCATGACCCCTTCATGTCTTCAAAACAGTGACACCGGGGTGACTCTTATACATTACAAAATACAGCTTCAACACGAGGTACAACCATAGCAATCTCTGGAACCCAACTTCTCTGTGCTTCAGAAAACATTTGCCAGATTTCACCACAGTGATTACTGGTTTCTTCTTAATCCCCACAAATTTCTTAGATCCAGCTACCCAGAATCAATTGTCCCAGTAGTCCCTTGTATTCTTGACTCTAAAGCCAGAGACACATAGTTGAAGCTGACATGTTCTGCTCTTTACTGGGGATGGAATATGGCCCCCCTTATTCTATTACCAACTTTCTGTTTTCCAACTTCCTCACTGCCTAAGATTAACTGTCCTGGAACTTGCTTTGTAGATTGACCTTGAACTGAGAGATCTGCATGGCTCTGTCTCCTGTAATGCTGGTATTAAAGGCGTGTACCACCATGCCTGTATCTAAACTTAGCTGGGTAGGATCTTGCCCCAAAGTCCCACTCCCTTAATTTTTTAGCTCCTTGAACACAAGATTCAGCTCCATTCACTTCCTAGTACCCCATTAATACTCAAACCATATATTTTATATTTTTCTTTTCTACGTTTGCTATACTTGTTTAAAATCTTCATCATGAGACTTAACCAGAGAACAAAGTCTATGATGGGCATTTCTGAGACCTCCTTTGTCAATACAATTAATCTGAGTCTTATCTCAGGCAGACTCTTCAGACAAGGACAAAATGTAGCCACATTCTTCACCAAACTACCACAAAAACAGTCTCTAGGCCACATTCTGAAATTCTTCCCCACTGAAACCTCTTGGGCCAGGTCTGCACAGTTCAAATCATACTCAGCAACAAAGTCTTCCATATTCTACTAGGTTAGCCATTAAACCAAACTTAAAGCATTCCAATGCTTTCCAAAGTCCCAAATTCCACATTCACTCAAACAAAAGCATAGTCAGGCCTATCACAGAAATACTCCAGGTACCAACTTCTGTCTTAGTGTTTTACTGCTGTGAACAGACGCCATGACAAAGGCAACTCTTATAAGTACAACATTTAACTGGGGCTTGTTTACTCATTCAGAGGTTCAGTCCATTATCATCAAGGTAGGGACATGGTGGCATCCAGGCAGGCATGGTGCAGGAGGAGCTGAGAGCTCTACATCTTCATCTGAAGGCTTCCAGCAGAATACTGACCTCCAGGCAGCTAGGATGAGAGTCATAAAGGCCACAACCACAGTGACACACCTACTTCAATAGAGCCAAACCTTCTAATAATGCCACTCCCTGGGCCAAGCATATACAAAACATCACAATAGCTTTATACTAACTGTCTGTTGACCTCTGGAGGCACTCCTATCCAAGGGGAATATTAAAATGTAAGTAAAAGAGATATGCATAAAATCACTTAGTCCATAAAATATGAAATAAGTATCAATAATATAAATATAAACAATGATATCGAAATAAAATACAGTAACAAAATTAGGGGAATTGCACATTCATACTATTTTCATTTTATATATGAGCAAAAAAATTTTTTTGTTAACATTAAGAAAAGTGCCAATAGAAAAAAATTAACTTTTCTGATTAGTTACAGAATTTAGACATTCTATAAAGTTTCCCTCCTACCCAACTAAACATTGGTAATTGATGTATATTTTTCAACATGTCAAAATTTAATAAGGAAGAAAATATCACTAACAGTTATTGAAATTTTCTTGCATTCCTATAGTGTATATTAGTTTTATACATAACACACTGACATTTTTTCTTACTAAACAAGTTAAAAGCCTATCATGCCCAAACATTGTTCAACACTTTTTTAAAAGATTTATTTATTTACTATATATAAGTACACTATAGCTGTCTTCAGATGCACCAAAAAAAGGGCATCAGATCTCATTACAGATGTTTGTGAACCACCATGTGGTTGCTGGGATTTGAACTCTGGACCTCTGGAAGAACAGTCAGTGCTCTTAACCACTGAGCCATCTCTCCAGCCCATTGTTGAACATTTTTTAAAAATATTTTGAACCGCCTGGTCAGGTGGGCACTCCTGAGGCTGCAGAGCAGAAGAGACCACCAACTCTGCTCACCCCTGCCCACATCCCTGGCCCAAGAGGAAACTGTATAAGGCCTCTGGGCTCCCGTGGGGGAGGGCCCAGGAGCGGCAGGACCCCTGCCTGAGACACCACCAGAAACTGAAAGAAACAGACCGGATAAACAGTTCTCTGCACCCAAATCCCGTGGGAGGGAGAGCTAAACCTTCAGAGAGGCAGACAAGCCTGGGAAACCAGAAGAGACTGCTCCCTGCACACACATCTCGGACGCCGGAGGAAAAAGCCAAAGACCATCTGGAACCCTGGTGCACTGAAGCTCCCGGAAGGGGCGGCACAGGTCTTCCTGGTTGCTGCCGCTGCAGAGAGCCCGTGGGCAGCACCCCACGAGCGAACCTGAGCCTCGGGACCACAGGTAAGACCAAATTTTCTGCTGCAAGAAAGCTGCCTGGTGAGCTTGGGACACACGGAAGCAGAATTCCTCTAGGACCGGGCATGTTCTGTGTTTACCGGAAGTCCCACACCCGCGGATCCCGGCCCGCAGCAGCTCTCTGCTCCCAGACCCGGTGAGAGAGAGACCCAACCGCCTGGTCAGGTGGGCACTCCTGAGGCTGCAGAGCGGAAGAGACCATCAACTCTGCTCACCCTGAAAGACCCCAGCTTAACAGCAGTAACGCCATTTTACAAGGCTGTACTTAAGATGACTGGTTCAGGGAAAGGTTAGAACACTGAGTACACAGCGGCTGCCAAACAAGATGTGTTTGGTTGAAGGCCTGGCAACAGGAGGACTGCCGTTGAACACCTGACAATGAGAAAAGCCCCGGGAGAGGTCCCACACCCTGGTGGGGGGCCGAGTCAGCCGTTATGTTCCAAGAAGGTAGCTAAGAAACTTGCCCCCGGGCTGAACCCTTGGGGGGCCGAGTCAGCCGTTATGTTTCAGGAAGGTAGCTAGGAAACTTGCCCCCAAGCTAAACCCTTGCCATATTAGAATCCACCAATTATATCCCTGTAACCATGCATCTGCTTCTGTATGCTTGCTTCTGCTCCCCAAAATCCTATAAAAGCCCATCCTTGGTTCCGTGGGGTGCGCCAGTCCCCCGAGTGACTGAAGCGCCCGCAGGTGTCTGTGCCTGTGTATCCCAACAATAAACCAAATCCTCTTGCTGATTGCATCCTGTGGTGTCTCGGTCTGGTCTTTGGAGTTGGAGGGTCTCCATCCCGAGGGAAAGTTCTCCCTGAGAGCTTTTCATTTGGTGCATTGGCCGGGAAAGGAGATCCTCCACCCAGAGACCACCCACCACCCACTGGGAGGTAAGCCGGCCGGCGTCTGTCTGTCTGTCTGTCTGATTTTGTCTCGTTCTGCCTTATTCTGTCTGTTCTGTGAGCGCTCAGCCAGGTCTGTTCTGTGAGCGCTCAGCCAGGTCTGTTCTGTGAGCGCTCAGCCAGGTTGTTTGGAATTTGGGCGGGACGAAGAAGGAGCTGATGAGCTCGGACTTCTCGCCCCGCAGCCCTGGAAGACGTTCCAAGGGTGTTGGGGCCCGACTTTTCGGGGCCCAATCTGGGAGGAGAAAGATCCGGACTAACGGCACCTCTGTCTGTATTTTTGGCTTTCAGGGGGCCCCGGACCTTTGCCACCTCCATCTGACTTTTTGCTTTCAGTTTGGTACCAAAGCCGTGCAGCACGCCTGTCTGTTGTTTGTTTGACTGTTGGTGTTGTTTGTTTTCTCTGTGTTCTAATCTTCCTTAGAACTAACATGGGACAGTCCCTAACAACGCCCCTAAGTCTCACTCTTGCCACGACCGGGCACACAACCAGTCCGTCGAGGTTAAAAAAAAAAAAAGGAAAAGGGCAGACTCTCTACACATCCGAGTGGCCCACTTTCGGAGCAGGATGGCCAGTGAATGGCACATTTAATAAGATCATTATTTTACAGGTTAAAGATCGGGTCGTCCACGGACATCCTGACCAGGTTTCTTATATTATCACTTGAGAGAGTCTCGCCTTAACCCCCCCCCCCCCGGGCGGAACCCTTCGTGGACCCGAATTGGCCTCCCCTCAACCCCCAGCCTGTCCCCTCGGCCCCGCCCGGTCCGCCGGCCATGTCTTCCTCTCTCTACCTTTGTGAAATCAGAGCCTTCTAAGAAACCTGTCCTCCCGGCAGACCCAAACTCCCCTCTCATAGATCTTCTCTCTGACAGGCCCGGCTGAAACGGAGGAGGCAGAGCCGCCGGCCAGATCAGTTGCCGGGCCACAGTCTGATAAGGGTTTCTCCCCTGTCGCAGGGAGATCGCACAATAAGCACGAGGTGGTGCCAGATACAACCTCCCAGGCTTTCCCACTTAGACAGGGAACCGGTGGCCAGACCCAATACTGGCCGTTTTCAGCAGCTGACATTTACAATTGGAAACAACACAACCCTTCTTTCTCCAAAGATCCGATGGCACTCACCGACCTAATAGAATCTGTTTTACTTACCCACCAGCCTACTTAGGATGACTGCCAACAGCTCTTACAGGCCCTCTTAACCTCAAAAAAAAAAAAAACAAGGAGTGTTCCTAGAGGCCAGAAAGCATGTTCTGGGAGATGATGGGCGTCCCACCCAGCTGCCTGAGGACCAAACTGGGATTTTAATACAGCTGAAGGTAAGGGACACCTACGCCTTTATCGCCAGTTGCTTCTAGCGGGTCTCCGAGGGGCTATACGACGCCCTACTAATTTGGCTCAGGTAAAACAGGTATTACAGGAAGCAGGGGAAACTCCCTCCGCCTTTCTAGAGAGACTTAAGGAGGCCTACCGTATGTACACTCCCTATGACTCAGATGACCCAGGACAAATGACAAGTGTCTCTATGTCCTTCATCTGGCAGGCTGCTCCAGATATCAGGACTAAGTTACAGAGGTTAGAAAATTTGCAGGGCTATACATTACAGGATTTACTTAAAGAAGCTGAAAAGATTTTTAATAAGAGAGAGAATTGAGTCGAATCTTGGCCAACGTAGTTCAGGGCCAAGAAAGGAAGGGAGATAGGGGGGAGCTCGAAAGGGGCTGAAGCTGGATAAAGATCAATGTGCCTATTACAAAGAGAAAGGGCACTGGGCCAAAGAGTGCCCCAAGAAGCCTGGCGGACCCCGAAAGCCTCGACCACGAACCTCCCTCTTGGCTCTAGATAAAGATTAGGGAGGTCATGGCCAGGACCCCCCCCTGAGCCCAGGGTAACGCTTAAAGTTGGGGGGCAGCCGGTTACTTTCCTGGTAGACACAGGAGCCCAGCATTCAGTCCTCACCCAAGCTTCAGGACAACTCAGCGACCGGACGGCCTGGGTACAAAGAGCTACTGGTGAGAAACAATACCGATGGACTACAGACTGCCGGGTTCAGCTGGCTACCGGTAAGGTGACCCATTCCTTCTTACATGTTCCGGACTGCCCGTACCCTCTGCTGGGCCGTGATCTGCTCACCAAACTAAAAGCACAAATTCATTTTGAGGAAGGAGGGGCCCAAATAACTGGCCCCCACGGAACTCCCCTTCAAGTTCTAACCCTATAAACCTGGACAGGACACTGGCTTGGACAGAGACTGGTGAGATGGGGTTGGCGCTCCAACAGCCCCCCTTAATTACAACTCCAGTCTCCATAAAACAATACCCCCTGTCACATGAAGCTTATCAAGGTATAAGGCCTCACATTACGAGGCTTCTAGATCAAGGCATCCTAGTCCCCTGCCGGTCGCCTTGGAATACGCCTCTTCTGCCTGTTAAGAAACCCAGCACTGGAGATTATAGGCCAGTACAAGACTTGAGAGAGGTCAACAAGAGGGTAGAAGATATTCATCCGACTGTTCCAAACCCTTACAATTTGCTCCTGACTTTAGGGTTCAGCATCCCACCCTCATACTCCTACAAACCTTTTGAACTGTTCATCGATGAGAAACAGGGGTATGCTAAAGGGGTCCTAACACAAAGGTTGGGACCCTGGAAACGCCCTGTGGCCTACCTGTCTAAGAAATTAGACCCTGTGGCCTCCGGCTGGCCACCGTGCCTAAGGATGGTGGCTGCTATTGCTGTCCTGATCAAGGACACTGGAAAATTGACTTTGGGACAGCCACTCACCATCCTAACACCCCACGCAGTGGAGGCCTTGGTAAAGCAGCCCCCAGACCGCTGGCTCTCTAATTCTCACACCAAGCCTTGTTACTAGATGCAGAACGGGTTCAGTTTGGGCCCGTAGTCGCCCTCAATCCTGCCACCTTGCTTCCTCTACCAGAGGAGGCAGAACAGCATGACTGCCTACAAATCCTCACAGAAGTACATGGAACCAGGCCGGACCTATCGGACCAGCCTCTTCAGAATGCTGACCACACATGGTACACAGATGACAACAGCTTCTTGGCAGAGGGAGAACAAAAGGCTGGAGCTGCGGTCACTACGGAGGACAAAGTGATTTGGGCGAAAGCCCTGCCTGCTGGTACCTCCGCACAACGGGCTGAACTCATCGCCTTGACTCAGGCGCTCAAGATGACAAAAGGTAAGAGGCTAAATATATATACAGACAGCCGTTATGCCTTTGCCACGGCACACACCCACGGGGAGATCTACCGGAGGCGGGGGCTGCTCACATCTAAAGATAAAGATATTAAAAATAAGGCTAAAATTCTGGCCCTCTTAGAAGCTCTATTCTTGCCCAAAAGACTGAGTATTATGTATTGTCCAGGACACCAGAAAGGGCACAACCCAGAGGCACGAGGAAACCGGCTGGCCGATGCCACGGCGAGAGAAGCGGCCATGAGCAAACAAATCTTGCCCTTAAATAGCCCAGACCAACCCACGCCCCCACCAGTGGGACAAACCAGTTGGGTTTATGCCCATGAGGACATAGAGCTCCTAAAAAAATGGGGGCCATCTACCACCCTCAACTAAAACAGTGGGTCTACAAAGGACTTTTGAATTGATCTCCTTTTTACATAAGAAGATAAAAACCTTACTAGATCAAGAAGAGATAAATCTGTTTTTTTTTTTTTAATTGGGACAAAGCGATACAAAAGGTGACTGAGAGTTACAAAGCGTGTGCTCAGGTTAACCTGGGAAGGACCATGATTGGACAAGGAGTTCGTCCTAGGGGACACCGTCCCGACATCCATTGGGAAATTGATTTTACTGAAATTAAACCAGGTATATATGGATACAAGTATCTCCTAGTGTTTATAGACACCTTCTCAGGATGGGTCAAAGCCTTCCCCACGAAGCACGAGACTACAAAAATGGTCACCAAGAAGCTCCTCGAGGAAATCTTTCCCAGGTATGACATGCCTCAAGCGTTGGGGTCAGACAACGGGCCCGCTTTCGTCTCCCAAGTAAGTCAGTTGGTGGCCAAATTGCTGGGGATTGATTGGAAATTACATTGTGCCTATAGACCCCAGAGTTCAGGTCAGGTAGAACACATGAATAGAACAATTAAGGAGACTTTATCCAAACATACGCTTGCAACTGGCTCAAAGGATTGGGTGGCCCTCCTTCCCCTAGTTCTATATCGGGCCCGGAATACCCCGGGCCCCCATGGTCTAACTCCTTTTGAAATAATATATAGAACACCACCCCCATTTGTCCATTTCTTTGATTCAAACATTGCTGATTTTGCTGACAGCCCTTCTCTGAGGGCCCATTTACAGGCCCTACAGATTGTGCAGAGAGACGTCTGGAGACCTTTGGCCGCTGCTTACCAGGACAAGCTTGAACATCCGGTGGTGCCACACCTGTTCCAGATTGGAGACACCGTGTGGGTGCACAGACACCAGACCAAGAATCTCGAGCCACGGTGAAAAGGACCCTACACCGTCCTCCTGACTACCCCGACCGCCCTAAAGGTAGACGGAGTCTCGGCTTAGATCCACGCACCACACGTCAAGGCAGTCTGGTCTGAGGAATTGACTAATCACAACACTACACCCCAGACATGGAGAGTTCAGCGCATTCCAAACCCCTTAAAGTTAAAACTCCTACGTGGCTCCTCCTAGCCCTTTTGTGGCCTAGAGTCAGTGGGGGAATAAGCCCCCACCAGACAGAAATTTCTTGACCAAGTCGAGTGAAAGATTTCACTCAAAGTTAGCAAAAAAAATGGGGGAATGAAAGACCCCAGCTTAACAGCAGTAACGCCATTTTACAAGGCTGTACTTAAGATGACTGGTTCAGGGAAAGGTTAGAACACTGAGTACACAGCGGCTGCCAAACAAGATGTGTTTGGTTGAAGGCCTGGCAACAGGAGGACTGCCGTTGAACACCTGACAATGAGAAAAGCCCCGGGAGAGGTCCCACACCCTGGTGGGGGGCCGAGTCAGCCGTTATGTTCCAAGAAGGTAGCTAAGAAACTTGCCCCCGGGCTGAACCCTTGGGGGGCCGAGTCAGCCGTTATGTTTCAGGAAGGTAGCTAGGAAACTTGCCCCCAAGCTAAACCCTTGCCATATTAGAATCCACCAATTATATCCCTGTAACCATGCATCTGCTTCTGTATGCTTGCTTCTGCTCCCCAAAATCCTATAAAAGCCCATCCTTGGTTCCGTGGGGTGCGCCAGTCCCCCGAGTGACTGAAGCGCCCGCAGGTGTCTGTGCCTGTGTATCCCAACAATAAACCAAATCCTCTTGCTGATTGCATCCTGTGGTGTCTCGGTCTGGTCTTTGGAGTTGGAGGGTCTCCATCCCGAGGGAAAGTTCTCCCTGAGAGCTTTTCAACCCCTGCCCACATCCCTGGCCCAAGAGGAAACTGTATAAGGCCTCTGGGCTCCCGTGGGGGAGGGCCCAGGAGCGGCAGGACCCCTGCCAGAGACACTGCCGGACCCTGAAGGAAACAGACCTGATAAACAGTTCTCTGCACCCAAATCCCGTGGGAGGGAGAGCTAAACCTTCAGAGAGGCAGACAAGCCTGGGAAACCAGAAGAGACTGCTCCCTGCACACACATCTCGGACGCGAGAGGAAAAAGCCAAAGACCATCCGGAACCCTGGTGCACTGAAGCTCCCGGAAGGGGCGGCACAGGTCTTCCTGGTTGCTGCCGCTGCAGAGAGCCCGTGGGCAGCAGCCCACGAGCGAACTTGAGCCTCAGGACCACAGGTAAGACCAAATTTTCTGCTGCAAGAAAGCTGCCTGGTGAATTCAAGACACAGGCCCACAGGAACAGCTGAAGACCTGTAGAGAGGAAAAACTACACGCCCGAAAGCAGAACACTCTGTCCCCATAACTGACTGAAAGAGAGGAAAACAGGTCTACAGCACTCCTGACACACAGGCTTATAGGACAGTCTAGCCACTGTCAGAAATAGCAGAACAAAGTAACACTAGAGATAATCTGATGGCGAGAGGCAAGCGCAGGAACCCAAGCAACAGAAACCAAGACTACATGGCACCATCGGAGCCCAATTCTCCCATCAAAACAAACATGGAATATCCAAACACACCAAAAAAGCAAGATCTATTTTCAAAATCATATTTGATCATGATGCTGGAGGACTTCAAGAAAGACATGAAGAACTCCCTTAGAGAACATGTAGAAGCCTACAGAGAGGAATCGCAAAAATGCCTGAAAGAATCGCAAAAATCCCTGAAAGAATTCCAGGAAAACATAAATAAACAAGTAGAAGCCCATAGAGAGGAGACACAAAAATCCCTGAAAGAATTCCAGGAAAACACAATCAAACAGTTGAAGGAATTAAAAATGGAAATAGAAGCAATCAAGTAACAACACATGGAAACAACCCTGGATATAGAAAATCAAAAGAAGAGACAAGGAGCTGTAGATACAAGCTTCACCAACAGAATACAAGAGATGGAAGAGAGAATCTCAGGAGCAGAAGATGCCATAGAAATCATTGACTCAACTGTCAAAGATAATGTAAAGCGGAAAAAGCTACTGGTCCAAAACATACAGGAAATCCAGGACTCAATGAGAAGATCAAACCTAAGGATAATAGGTATAGAAGAGAGTGAAGACTCCCAGCTCAAAGGACCAGTAAATATCTTCAACAAAATCATAGAAGAAAACTTCCCTAACCTAAAAAAAGAGATACCCATAGACATACAAGAAGCCTACAGAACTCCAAATAGATTGGACCAGAAAAGAAACACCTCCCGTCACATAATTGTCAAAACACCAAACGCACAAAATAAAGAAAGAATATTAAAAGCAGTAAGGGAAAAAGGTCAAGTAACATATAAAGGCAGACCTATCAGAATCACACCAGACTTCTCGCCAGAAACTATGAAGGCCAGAAGATCCTGGACTGATGTCATACAGACCCTAAGAGAACACAAATGCCAGCCCAGGTTACTGTATCCAGCAAAACTCTCAATTAACATAGATGGAGAAACCAAGATATTCCATGACAAAACCAAATTTACACAATATCTTTCTACAAATCCAGCACTACAAAGGATAATAAATGGTAAAGCCCAACATAAGGAGGCAAGCTATACCCTAGAAGAAGCAAGAAACTAATCGTCTTGGCAACAAAACAAAGAGAATGAAAGCACACAAACATAACCTCACATCCAAATATGAATATAACGGGAAGCAATAATCACTATTCCTTAATATCTCTCAATATCAATGGCCTCAACTCCCCAATAAAAAGACATAGATTAACAAACTGGATACGCAACGAGGACCCTGCATTCTGCTGCCTACAGGAAACACACCTCAGAGACAAAGACAGACACTACCTCAGAGTGAAAGGCTGGAAAACAACTTTCCAAGCAAATGGTCAGAAGAAGCAAGCTGGAGTAGCCATTCTAATATCAAATAAAATCAATTTCCAACTAAAAGTCATCAAAAAAGATAAGGAAGGACACTTCATATTCATCAAAGGAAAAATCCACCAAGATGAACTCTCAATCCTAAATATCTATGCCCCAAATACAAGGGCACCTACATACGTAAAAGAAACCTTACTAAAGCTCAAAACACACATTGCACCTCACACAATAATAGTGGGAGATTTCAACACCCCACTCTCATCAATGGACAGATCATGGAAACAGAAATTAAACAGTGATGTCGACAGACTAAGAGAAGTCATGAGCCAAATGGACTTAACGGATATTTATAGAACATTCTATCCTAAAGCAAAAGGATATACCTTCTTCTCAGCTCCTCATGGTACTTTCTCCAAAATTGACCATATAATTGGTCAAAAAACGGGCCTCAACAGGTACAGAAAGATAGAAATAATCCCATGTGTGCTATCGGACCTCCACAGCCTAAAACTGGTCTTCAATAACAATAAGGGAAGAATGCCCACATATACGTGGAAATTGAACAATGCTCTACTCAATGATAACCTGGTCAAGGAAGAAATAAAGAAAGAAATTAAAAACTTTTTAGAATTTAATGAAAATGAAGATACAACATACCCAAACTTATGGGACACAATGAAAGCTGTGCTAAGAGGAAAACTCATAGCTCTGAGTGCCTGCAGAAAGAAACAGGAAAGAGCATATGTCAGCAGCTTGACAGCACACCTAAAAGCTCTAGAACAAAAAGAAGCAAATACACCCAGGAGGAGTAGAAGGCAGGAAATAATCAAACTCAGAGCTGAAATCAACCAAGTAGAAACAAAAAGGACCATAGAAAGAATCAACAGAACCAAAAGTTGGTTCTTTGAGAAAATCAACAAGATAGATAAACCCTTAGCCAGACTAACGAGAGGACACAGAGAGTGCGTCCAAATTAACAAAATCAGAAATGAAAAGGGAGACATAACTACAGATTCAGAGGAAATTCAAAAAATCATCAGATCTTACTATAAAAATCTATATTCAACAAAATTTGAAAATTTTCAGGAAATGGACAATTTCCTAGACAGATACCAGGTATTGAAGTTAAATCAGGAACAGATAAACCAGTTAAACAACCCCATAACTCCTAAGGAAATAGAAGCAGTCATTAAAGGTCTCCCAACCAAAAAGAGTCCAGGTCCAGACGGGTTTAGTGCAGAATTCTATCAAACTTTCATAGAAGACCTCATACCAGTATTATTCAAACTATTCCACAAAATTGAAACAGATGGAGCACTACCGAATTCCTTCTACGAAGCCACAATTACTCTTATACCTAAACCACACAAAGACACAACAAAGAAAGAGAACTTCAGACCAATTTCCCTTATGAATATCGACGCAAAAATACTCAATAAAATTCTGGCAAACCGAATTCAAGAGCACATCAAAACAATCATCCACCATGATCAAGTAGGCTTCATCCCAGGCATGCAGGGATGGTTTAATATATGGAAAACCATCAACGTGATCCATTATATAAACAAACTGAAAGAACAGAACCACATGATCATTTCATTAGATGCTGAGAAAGCATTTGACAAAATTCAACACCCCTTCATGATAAAAGTCCTGGAAAGAATAGGAATTCAAGGCCCATACCTAAACATAGTAAAAGCCATATACAGCAAACCAGTTGCTAACATTAAACTAAATGGAGAGAAACTTGAAGCAATCCCACTAAAATCAGGGACTAGACAAGGCTGCCCACTCTCTCCCTACTTATTCAATATAGTTCTTGAAGTTCTAGCCAGAGCAATCAGACAACAAAAGGAGATCAAGGGGATAAATATCGGAAAAGAAGAGGTCAAAATATCACTATTTGCAGATGACATGATAGTATATTTAAGTGATCCCAAAAGTTCCACCAGTGAACTACTAAAGCTGATAAACAACTTCAGCAAAGTGGCTGTGTATAAAATTAACTCAAATAAATCAGTTGCCTTCCTCTATACAAAAGAGAAACAAGCCGAGAAAGAAATTAGGGAAACGACACCCTTCATAATAGACCCAAATAATATAAAGTACCTCGGTGTGACTTTAACCAAGCAAGTAAAAGATCTGTACAATAAGAACTTCAAGACACTGAGGAAAGAAATTGAAGAAGACCTCAGAAGATGGAAAGATCTCCCATGCTCATGGATTGGCAGGATTAATATAGTAAAAATGGCCATTTTACCAAAAGCAATCTACAGATTCAATGCAATCCCCATCAAAATACCAATCCAATTCTTCAAAGAGTTAGACAGAACAATTTGCAAATTCATCTGGAATAACAAAAAACCCAGGATAGCTAAAGCTATCCTCAACAATAAAAGGACTTCAGGGGGAATCACTATCCCTGAACTCAAGCAGTATTACAGAGCAATAGTGATAAAAACTGCATGGTATTGGTACAGAGACAGACAGATAGACCAATGGGATAGAATTGAAGACCCAGAAATGAACCCACACACCTATGGGAACTTGATTTTTGACAAAGGAGCCAAAACCATCCAATGGAAAAAAGATAGCATTTTCAGCAAATGGTGCTGGTTCAACTGGAGGGCAACATGTAGAAGAATGCAGATCGATCCATGATTATCACCGTGTACAAAGCTTAGGTCCAAGTGGATCAAGGACCTCCACATCAAACCAGACACACTCAAACTAATAGAAGAAATACTAGGGAAGCATCTGGAACACATAGGCACTGGAAAAAATTTCCTGAACAAAACACCAATGGCTTATGCTCTAAGATCAAGAATCGACAAATGGGATCTCATAAAACTGCAAAGCTTCTGTAAGGCAAAGGACACTGTGGTTAGGAAAAAACGGCAACCAACAGATTGGGAAAAGATCTTTACAAATCCTACAACAGATAGAGGCCTTATATCCAAAATATACAAAGAACTCAAGAAGTTAGACCGCAGGGAGACAAATAACCCTATTAAAAAATGGGGTTCAGTGCTAAACAAAGAATTCACAGCTGAGGAATTCCGAATGGCTGAGAAACACCTAAAGAAATGTTCAACATCTTTAGTCATAAGGGAAATGCAAATCAAAACAACCCTGAGATTTCACCTCACACCAGTGAGAATGGCTAAGATCAAAAACTCAGGTGACAGCAGATGCTGGCGAGGATGTGGAGAAAGAGGAACACTCCTCCATTGTTGGTGGGATTGCAGACTGTTAAAACCATTCTGGAAATCAGTCTGGAGGTTCCTCAGAAAATTGGACATTGAACTGCCTGAGGATCCAGCTATACCTCTCTTGGGCATATACCCAAAAGATGCCTCAACATATAAAAGAGACACGTGCTCCACTATGTTCATCGCAGCCTTATTTATAATAGCCAGAAGCTGGAAAGAACCCAGATGCCCTTCAACAGAGGAATGGATACAGAAAGTGTGGTACATCTACACAATGGAATATTACTCAGCTATCAAAAACAACGAGTTTATGAAATTCGTAGGCAAATGGTTGGAACTGGAAAATATCATCCTGAGTGAGCTAACCCAATCACAGAAAGACATACATGGTATGCACTCATTGATAAGTGTCTATTAGCCCAAATGCTTGAATTACCCTAGATCCCTAGAACAAACGAAACTCAAGACGGATGGTCAAAATGTGAATACTTCACTCCTTCTTTAAATGAGGAAAAAGAATACCCTTGGCAGGGAAGGGAGAGGCAAAGATTAAAACAGAGACTGAAGGAACACCCATTCAGAGCCTGCCCCACATTTGGCCCATACATATACAGCCACCCAATTAGACAAGATGGATGAAGCAAAGAAGTGCAGACCGACAGGAGCCGGATGTAGATCGCTCCTGAGAGACACAGCCAGAATACAGCAAATACAGAGGCGAATGCCAGCAGCAAACCACTGAACTGAGAATAGGTCCCCTGTTGAAGGAATCAGAGAAAGAACTGGAAGAGCTTGAAGGGGCTCGAGACCCCAAAAGTACAACAATGCCAAGCAACCAGAGCTTCCAGTGACCAAGCCACTACCTAAAGACTATACATGGACTGACCCTGGACTCTGACCCCATAGGTAGCAATGAATATCCTAGTAAGAGCACCAGTGGAAGGGGAAACCCTGGGTCCTGCTAAGACTGAACCCCCAGTGAACTAGTCTATGGGGGGAGGGCGGCAATGGGGGGAGGGTTGGGAGGGGAACACCCATAAGGAAGGGGAGGGGGGAGGGGGATGTTTGCCCGGAAACGGGGAAAGGGAATAACACTCGAAATGTATATAAGAAATACTCAAGTTAATAAAAAAAAATATTTTACCACAGGTTTTAGTTTTTAGATTAAATTATCCATGTAAGTTTGAGATCCATTTAAGAAAGTAAATCATGGAACAACAAGAAAATTGATAGTAAATTATTAATTATAGGGTAAAATTTTGAGTGATCATATCACAATAGGAAATAATATGGTTGAGTTGTGCCGCCTTACAATGACCAAGTTTTTCCTGTCAAAAATAGTTCTGTGTGTTAACTAAATGTTGTATGCTTTTTAGCAAAAATGTTAGAGCAGTCAGTCCCAAGAATATCCATGGCTAGGTAAGTTTGGAGAGCCCCTGGACCAATGGCAGGGAGGATCAGTCAAGCCACCTCTGGATCCTGGCTGGAAGAGGTACTTCTAATATAGTCTTTAGTAGAAGGGTGAGAGAATGAATCAACCCCTGCTGTGTTTACAAACTCCTGGGCATTGTACTCAGAAGGCTGGAGTGAAGACTAACATAAAGAAAAACTTGTGACAGATAAAGAGATGGTAATTGACATTGTCATCTCGTGATTCTCTTTTTATTATTTTACTTTTAAAATTCTGTTAAAAGGATGTAATGATTCTTCGTAGTTTTTTCAACTTTCCTTTAGTTCAATGAAATCCTTGAGCTTGCTTTGCTGAGTGTTTTCCAATGTTATCCGTGACTGGATTAGTCATTAAGCCCTTGTGTTTCCTTCCTAATGTCTCAACAACAAAACAAAAGACTATTTTACTACATCCACTCTCTAGATTCACTGAACTCCAAGTACTTCTGCTGTATCCTCTTTTATTTCTAGGTTTTTTTTTTTTTGTAACATTAGTTAGCTTATCTTAAGCAGAAGTCACTCTTAGCATTTCCTTTTCTGCAACTTCCATAAGTTCTCGTATTTATGGATTTAAAATCAGTGACATGTACACTAATATCTACATTTATCTAATACCTAAACTCCAACACATGCTAGCTTGTTCTTTCTTATCACTGTTGGAGAGTGTAAATTCTTTTTTTAATTTAATTTTTATTAGATATATCTCTTTATTTACATTTCAAATGTTATTCCCCTTCTCGGTTTCCTGTCCATAAGCCCCCCATCCTCTCCCCCTCCCCAATATGAGTGTCCCCCCCATCCACCTCCCTTACTGGACATTCCCCTGCACTGGGGGTTCAACCTTGGCAGGACCAAGGACTTCCCCTTCCACTGGCGCCCCAACAAGGCTATTCTCTGCTACATATGCAGTTAGAGCCCTGGGTCAGTCCATGTATAGTCTTTGGGTAGTGGTTTAGTCCCTGAGAGCACTGGTTGGTTGGCATTGTTGTTCTTATGGGGTTGCAAGTCCCTTCAGCTCTTTTAATCCTTCCTCTAATTCACCCAAAGAGGGTCCTGTTCTTAGTTCAGTGGTTTGCTGCTAACATTCACCTCTGTGTTTGACATGCTCTGGATGTGTCAAGAATGTAAATTCTTACTAATGTTTCAACCATAATTTCATAACTTTTATGGAGTGACTTTTATCCAGCCCTTAAGATACAGATTATATCTTGTGTCTTCTGTGAGATATACCTGATCACAGTAATCCAAAGTAATTGACATTAATTATCTTTCTGCTGACACAGGGCACCCATGGTCCCACATGGTCATAAAGTACTTATCTCAGTTCTTTAAATAGATTAAGAATGTCCCAAGGGCAGATGTTTCTTTGAACATTCTGTTTAACAACTGAAGGGAATATCATAAGACCAATAAGTAACTATGTGATGTTATCAGTTTTATTCCTTCTTCACTGGCTATCTTGACTACAAATCTCTTCATCTGTGCAGTAGCCAGAGGAATTGACTAAAGAAATGAGTGGAAGTAAAATCTTTCTTCTCAGTCTTGGAGAGGAAGTCATGACAGCCCTGAAGAGCAATTTAAACCAGAAAAGAAAGCGCTCTCACCATTAACTGCCCCACACAATCAATTCAGGGTAAATCTGACTACTATTCTTCATCGGGTTTCTTTTTTTATTTTAATGGCATTTATTAATTTTACAAAACAGTGGCTTTATGACATTTCATCCACGTGTATAATATATCTTGTCGTATTTAATCCCTTACTAGTATATCCTGCTTCCCTGTTGCTTGTCCCCTTTCTCAGCCTCCAAGCCTTCCCCTGCTTTCATTTATCTCCATAGTTTTCTTCTCTTTCTTTTAATTATCATAGTATGTGTATACACACATATAAATACAACTTACTTAGTCCATTTACTGATGTTCACATATATTTGGCTTTAGGGCAGACCACTTGGAATTAGATAACAAATTAGAAGCCTCATTCCTTGGGAAGACTGATTCTCCCCTCTCTCCCAAGACATTAACTAATCCCAAAAGAAATACTGTGAAGAGAAGCTATGAAATCCTTATGTGGTGGGAATGACATCAGTTCTTTGGGAAGTCAGAGGTATCTAGCTGGGCATGGTGGCAAATGCCTGTCACTCAACTTTTGTTAGGTTGATGCAGGAAGATTCTGACTTTGAGACCAGCCTGTTCTACTTAGCCAGATCAGTGAGAAGCCAATTAGTGGTCTTAGGTCAAGGAGTCCTGCAAATCTAATCCTATCAAATGTTTGAAAATTGGCAGCTGTGGAACTTAAATGCTAAGGAAGGTATGGGAATCATATCTAATGTCAAATACAGGAGGTTGCTGGGATGTAAGAAGTCAGAGATACCGTCTTTTGAACACTGTAACACAGACAGGCATTTGTCAATACTAATGAATATTATTGGCATACTTGACCTCTGGCTTTCATGTATAATATTAAACTTCAATAAAATTTACTGAGATTTGTTATACCAAGTGTTTGGCATAATATTTTCTTATTTGTACAGCTGAAATCTGACCTTGGGAATACTTTCTGTTGGCAGTACAATGTTTTCTCCTTTTCTGGACACAAGAAGAAACGGCAATGAACTTTGAGTATTTTCTGTGCATAACTGTCCTATTTGACCCTATGACTGGTTAAAGGCATTGTGCATTATTCTTCTTTCCTAAAATATAACTATTATAGTCCAACAACTATATGAACAGGTAGAGGGAGAAAATGTACTCCTTTGTTAAGTTCTTAAAACCACCTCAGATTCGCAGAAGAGTGGCATGTGATAGAGATGTCTATATTATAAGAAAGAAAAAGAACTGAAGCACTGAGAAATGAGAATCTTCTGGTACATTTCAGAAAAAGAAGCAGCTGGGTCTTGATGGCAAAACTCCTAGTGGAATCTATGGGTAAAATATGGTAACAAGCACTTTCAATATGTCCAAAAATATGGTCATCTCTAAACCGTAAGCCTGGAAGTGCTTGAGGATATTTAACAGTAAGATGTTACCACCTGAAAGACATGCTGGTGAGTCACCAGTAATAGTTCTGTTTTAAATGCCACCTTTCATCTAGAATTTAAGAAATATAACCCAGTGAATGCTATTTCTCTGTTTTCAAAATTCGTTAAAATATTTTTTTTTGGAATGACTTCAGTATTTTATTTTCAGTGAAAGAAAAGAAAGGATTTGGGAGAGCTCAATACTATCTGCTAGCATGGGTTACATATGTTGGCACTGTTCTGAAAATGGTGATAAAAGTAAACGCCAGAACTGATAACAATGATACACATGTTCTGTAGAAACAGCATCTTTCAGTCATTAATATCTAACTCTGGTATTTTCCACCAGGTGCTAACATTGTTTCTCAGCACTAAGGAGACATATCCCCTTGACAGGTTATTTAGTGAGAACAAAAACAAACAACAGTACAAATAAGCCAAAATAGAAAATAATCTCTTTATACATTTAATTTTGAAATGTCTCAGATTTTATATTTGAATGGCTTCTTTTTTGAGTACTACACCTCACAAGGCACAAAGAAGCCCGATTCAAGAAGCATTTTGTAAGGCTGGCCCAGGTGCTCAGTTTGAGCCATTCTTTGAGGAGGGCCACCTGCCAAGTGAACCAATATGGAGCACACTATCAGCCTGGAAGAAAGCAGGACTTTGAGACCAAGGGAAAGACACTGCTGGCTTCTACCCTTTCCTGCTCTAGTCAAAGTAAGATGATAATGGCACAAAAAAACACATAATAATTTTAGCAGAGAAAGTAAGTGTGCCGTTATTAAATTATAGTTAACAGAAAATCTACAGATTCTTTTTTTTGTTTCTCACTTTCCCCATTTGAAAAACTAAAACACATTTGCATCCCCCAAATACAACATTGAATCTGTCATCAAACTTCCTGCAGTATGGGTGCTACTTAATAGATCCTGTAAAGGCTCCATTGTGGCTGAGCATTGGATTTGATCAGGAGGCAGATTTTGTGTGTGTGTGTGTGTGTGTGTGTGTGTGTGTGTGTGTGTGTGTAACTATTTTAGCACAATATTAAAAACTGACTTACTATAGACTAACACAAGCTAGTGTGGGCTGACTATATCATTTAGTAACATAGAGAGTGACAGTAACACTGATTTCCCTTCCATTTTATTAGCAATGTAAAGTACTTCCTTACCTCAGAAGAATAAGAAGATAGAGTTAGAGAAAACAGGGCCTATTTCTTTGTTAAAAGTCAAATTTTCTTGCTTCATTCATTTTTTTAATATATCAACACTGATACCAAATACTAACAGAATCTATGAGCTGAGCCATGACAGTGAAGATTGTACAAGGCAAATGTAGATAAGGGCATTTAAACAAATAAACCAGAGCCGATATAACATATGACAATTACTTAAGTACAGTGGAAACAAGAGAAATAAACAGCTAGATGATGGGAAATGCAGGGAATGAGGTTTCACTGTGCAAAAAGCAATTTAACTCACAGAACTAGAAAAGTCAGGACCAAGAAAATACAATTAGGAAAGGTAAGAAGATTGATTCTAACATAGAACTAGCATGATGTTGAGCATAAAGGTTATTTTACCTTCATTAATTGTTCTAAAGAAGGTGAGAGAACTGGGATGTACATTGAAGGGATAAGATACAGAAGTTCGGAGGGGGCTGGGAGTCAAGGTGAGATGGGAAATCACATCTGAGGCTCCCTCAAAATGTTGCTCCAGAAAGCTGATTACGAACAGAAACAGAGGAGAGGCTGTGGAAAAGCTTCCTACAGACAAAACGAGGCAAGAATCTCAATAGATTTGGTCCAGAAACTTCACTCTGACCTGATGCTGTGAGCTTGGCAAATCCCAAATCCTCTAAAACACTAAGGGATAGTTACAGAAACCAAGACATCCAACAGTAGACAAGACCACAGGATTAAAGAAAACTATACCTGCCGAGCCTGTATCTCCTAAGCAGTCATAATTTCAGAGCTGCTGCTTCTGATGGGCTCTAAATCCCTTTATCTACACTAGACATTTGGAGTGCTTTACAACTTTTGCTGAGGCTCTGTGATTCAATCACAAACACCCTAATTCTCAAGGATTTAGATTCTTCACTCTTGGTCTTCTGGAACTGGTTAACTGTGCTTGCCTTACCTCCTGGGTCTCACGTCAACCAGGCAGAAGCCGGGGGCAAATTTCACTGCAGAGCTCCTAATGTACCTCAAGACAGGCAGGGAGAGTTCAATAAATATTGATTGATGGTAATAGAGACAGTATCACTTGTCTTAGATATGTTGCCGCCATTCTCACAGGAAGTCACTGAGAGTCTGCACTGTCAGGACAGTTTCCATGGCAGCAGAAATTAAACACCAGAAAACTTGAAGCTACACAAAAGTCATGGGGCAACAGCACACTAAACCGTGCATCTTCATGACTTTCTGTATTGTCTCAGTATAAAGAACAGACCAAGATTTCCCAATATGCTTGGACTTTGAATAGATTAATTGTCTGAAGGCTAATACCATACTTTTAATGCATTTCATTATTTCAAAGCTAAACCATGGATTCTCAGGATGAGCAAGTGTGAAACCCAGGATCTTCTCATGCGGTAGCCTAAGTTCACATACACAAGAACTTAATTGGATTTCCTACAATTGCAGAGAATATGTCTGGCTTCTCTCTGCACAATTTTTAAATATCTGCAGTCTGTAGTGAACAATGTAACTGGGCAGCATTTGGTATATTCAATAATCTGCATTATAGGTGGTTGAAATGTCATCCTCTGAAGGGAAGTTCTGTGCTGTCTAAGATCCCCTGGCTATCATCCTAGATCTAGTATTACCTAGAGTGCTCTCTCTCTCTCTCTCTCTCTCTCTCTCTCTCTCTCTCTCTCTCTCTCTCTCTGTGTGTGTGTGTGTGTGTGTGTGTGTGTGTGTGTGTGTGTGTGTGTGTGTATTTGGAGTAACATTTTGTGCACTGCTTAAAGGTTGTCTTTGTAATATTCAAATGTTGATTTCTGTACCAGGCAGAGAACTGGGTACTGTCCAGACTTTGACATTGTTATTCTTATAGATTATTAACTGCATCAGTATTTTGTAAACACACACCTCCATCACCTTCCGATTGGCTTAATAAAGAGATGACGGCTAATAACTGAGGCAGGAGAGAAAAGTTGGGGCTTCTGGGTAGCAATAGGAATTGTGGGAAGAGTCAGACATGGGAATATTTGCCAGCATGACACGGGGATGGAAGGAACAGGGGCAGGGACCTAGTGAGAGGTAATGGGCCTTGTCGTGGGATGTGGTCTAAAATAGTCAGGTTAATTTAAGTTAGAAGAGCTTGCTGACATGTAGCCTTGGTATAATGCCTAAGCTTTTATAAAAAATAATAGGTCTTTGTGTCGTTATTCTAAGGCTTGAGGGTCCAGTACAGTCCAGTAAGACACACACACACACACACACACACACACACACACACACACACACACACCTTTTCACACTTCTGACTATTTAGCTACAGAAATAATACTTGCTTCTGACAATATCTGTGCAGAGAAATGTACATTCATGTAATCTATAAAGTTCCTCAGATGCAAAATATGCATAAAATAAAACAGTTTATTTCAGAATACCATTTTTTCTTTTTAGCCATTCTATTTCTTAAAGCATAACAATAAAGAGAAAGAAAAACCTGGAATTAGTAACCCACCAATTGCTTAGCAATTACTGTGCTGAATATGTTTCTTATGCTGTTATATTTAATAGTGAAACTCAGTCGGGTTTGTATTCCTTTTCACATTTCACATGATAAACAATGGCATAGAGTGACTTACCTAAAAGTTTACTGAAAGAGATCATGCAAATATGGAGATTTGACCCCCTTCCTTGTCAACTGTATATGAAACACGTACCACTATTAAGAACACCTGCCACTCACAGAGAGTTTATCAAGGGCCAAGTCTCTGGTGCATCAATTGCACTTTATTCTTATGTAGTGCTTTGAGTGCTTATTATGTTTTATATTATAGAGACTAAATCAAAGCTGTGTGAAATAAATAACAACCAAGAGAGAAAGCCACATGTGAATTCCAAGTGCCTCCCATGACATGTTTGTCCTGAACCTCAATTCTCTATGTATTTCCTTACACTGGAGTTTGTTAGATTATTGGCTTTGACTCTGCAGTCATAGACAAATTAAACAGGAATCACTGATAAAGTCTGTTAAAACTCAAAAGCCTCTGGGCTTCAGTGTCACGGTAATGCTTAGAAAAGCCTGTCAGATAAAATGAACAATTATTTATTAAAGAATTAGGGGTTGCAGACTATGGCAATTAGCAAAGGCTCTGGAAAGAAGCTTAGAATTCTTCTTCCCAAAGAAGGAATGCAGAAGGTACTTTAGGACTTGGAGGGAGAAATGTGGCAGGGAAGTGGGAAATTTAGAGAAAGATTCATCAGAGTAAAACCATTGCCTACAAAGTAGATTCAGAATTATGTTTCTTTAGAAAAAAAAGTTATGCAACATAGATATGGAATACAACACCTAGAAATTCATTATCTGACACTCTATAAACAGGTTTCTAATATGAACGACTCAGATCACTCCAGAAAGCCTAGGTTTTCCTTTCTTTGTGAAATGGCACAGAATGTGAAATGGTCCTGAAAGCCTGTGGTATTACATTTCTTGGTTTCCAGGATAGACCTTCCACTTTCTCAAAACTAGTTTAAGTGATTCATGTTTATCAAGACTTACACAAGAGACGCTCTTCTTCGATCGGTAGGTATCCCTTGCCTGCACATCCCTTGTTCAACGCCATCCCATGGCCTCAATTTTTGAAATATTTTTAGTAACATAATGTGAATTGGGAGATATAATATGCACATGAGAGATAGAAAACTCAAGTTTAACTCACTACGAGGTGATGTCACCTGCGAGGAAAGTGGGAAGAATGTCAGAGTTTGGCTGAGATGGTCTGAGTGGCTAGAGTGGACTGTGAGGTATACTGAGAAAGAAAATAAGTGAGTAGCCCCAATTCTGTCCATTCCAGAACTGGATGGCCAACTCCCAATGATCATCTTATCAAAATGAGATATAGGCATGTGGTTTAAACCATCTTCACTTGTGGCTTTTTTGGTGATTCATAGCCACACAAAATCCTAGATGACACCTGGTTCTCTACTAAAATTAATAAAACTGAATGCTGTCTTGCTAGATCATGTCTGCCACTACTACTGGGTACTGTAGATTTATGCACTGGTTTTAGAATTTATATTATGTAGCATTCAGGGCTGGAGAGATTACTCAGCAGTTAAGAGTACTGGTTATTCTTTCTGAGGCCCAGATATGATTTCCAGTACCCACATGGTGTTCACAACAGTCTGCAGCTCCATTTCCAAGGGATTCAATGACCCCTGCTGGCCTAAACACACAAATATTAATTAATAAATAAATATTCAACAGCCTTTACCCACACATTGTACTAGCTAATCCCAAGGGTACAGTGAGGCCCTTTCTTTTTTTTTTTAATATGGAATTTTTTACTTTAAAAAAGACTAAGTCAAAATTTTAAGGCAAATGTGCCATAACAATATGGCACTATTTCTATAATCAATGGCCATACAATTAATTGCATCAGTACAAAATCTAAGCAAAGGCAGCATCATGTAATGTTGATTTTAGGAAGAACTTTAACAGGTAAAAGAAGGAGTATATGACATAAATTCAAATATGCAATTCAAATTTACAAATTATAAAAATTCTCCACTTTTATAGCTGGTTTCTTTTGAATGGCTTAATTTTAGCCTCATTTTTTTTTCAATTAAATGCCTATTCAACAAGCCAACTGGACAAACTCATTTACCCACATTTACATGCTAGAATATGTAAGTAAACTGAAGACATTATTCAGCTGAGTAAGTTCTATTCATTTTCATCATCTCTGTGATCAGGTTGCAAAGGACACACTTTTCTCTTTGTTTCTCCTAAGCCACTGCTTCCTGCTCTTCAGGAATCTGGGTCTCTCTTTTAGAATCTTTAGGGGACAGCCTGAATTCCCTGATGACTTTTTGCCACTTGAGAGTTGGGCATACACAGAGTTTCCTCCAGCACATTATTTTCAAATTTTCTTAATGATCTTGAGGAAGAATTGGTGACAAAGGTGGAGGACCCAAGCACCTTCCTGGGGGCTTGAGAAGCCACCACTTTTCTGAAGGCTCCTGGGACATAGTTTGCTTTGGTCAAACCATGTTCACAGAGGAAGAGACCATTTTTACCGACTCCCTAACTTCAGATGTCTCAACTGGACAAGAATCCTGTGAGGCCCTTTCTTAAAAACACTATCATCAACAACAATCAGGACACTGTCATTGAAGCAAGACTGAGGACAATTTTTACCAGACTAATTCTGAATAAAGTTGAGACGATGAAGACTAATGGTCAGGAAGATAGATACTTCAGATTAACCAGATTCAAATCCTCTCTATATTGCTTACCGTATAAAGCTGATTTTAGCTCTTCACTACATAGCTATAAAATGGGGATAATTGTAAGACTTGTTCACTAACATTATCGTAGGAATCAAATAGTAAACCTCAATGCTAAGGGCTGAGGCTAGTAGCTACTAAGTGCTATTAACTAACCTAAATGGACACCCAACTAATAAAAATGAGTAATTGAAATGTCTCCGTGTCACAAAGAGCTAAGTTTTCAACTGGACAAGAGAATTCCTCCTGTAACCAGGAGGAAGTTGATAGGAGACTACCTTTGATGTCACTCATCCATAAAGCACTGCAGAGACTATGCAGACCATTCTGGATGTGAAGACAGATGTGCTTAAATTAAACCTTGGGATTTTCAACTGTCACTACAACTGTCAGTGGAACAAAAGTCTGTATAACCAACTGGAAAAACTTGCCTGAAATAGCCCTGCAGCCTCCCATGCTGCCTCTAGTTCATCAGTGAATAGCTTTAAATGATTATATGCAATTTTCCTGGATATTTCATCTCTCTGTAATTTGTCCATAAATGCAACTAGAAATAACTGAATATTTTTAAATATTTTTACAGTTACTATAGGTAGAACCTGGGACTTTGCCTAAGCTATGCAAATGTTCTGCCTCTGAGCTAGGTAAACCTTATTAGGCACTACTAGACATTTCAAACAGTCCTTGTGGATTATTTTCGGTTTGTTGAAGGAACATAAACATTGCAAATTTCTGTAAAAATTCCACATAGTTCTGTACATATGGAAAGATTTTAACATTTCTCTTAATAAATATATTTTTGAAGAAGCAAACAGGGACCTGTAGTTACATTTTCTGTGAGCCACAGAGACTTATAGATCAGAGGTATGGCAAAGGCCACACCTTAGCCCACATTTTCTTTCACTGTCAGGTTTTATTTTTCCTTTTGATGTTACCTCAGTCTTTAAGTGCCTTTTCTCCTCTGTGAGTGGAAATAAGATGGCCAAATCGAGTCGTTGTCACTGATCAGTGTACTCAAGCTCCATTTATAAATAGGACGCTTGAAAGGTCCAGCTGAGAGAGCACAAAGGCTGAAGGAGGGTTCATGCAGGATGAGCATCTGGCTGTTCCCTGACTTCTAGGCTTGCAGTTTATAAACTTTCTCTCTCCGTGAGGCTTTTGCACCACACTGGGAAACTTCCAAATATAACCCCATTACAGTGCCATCTGAAGATACTAAAGAACGTCCGTGCTGATCCACAGTATAAAACGGACGACACTCGGGATTTGTCAAAACATTTCACCTTTGCAGCTGCTCAACCCATAATGACAGGAGCTTAGACTTGGTTAACAACAAGCACGCAATGAGAATCACTAAGAAAAGTGGAAAGGAATGCCTTTTAATTATTTAAGATATATTTATTACTTCCTACTACTAAGTGCCTTGGATATTATAATTATTTTTTCTTTCCTGTTTTGCCACCTTAGCCTATAGAATTTGACTCTAAACATTTAGGTTTCTCTTTTCTTCCTTGAAACCCTGAAGGGGGTCATGTATTTATTTTTCCTTTGAGAACAGTCTACTATGTGTTGTATATCCCCATATCTAAAATCTCAGACTTGTTGAAGCTGAATAGTCCCACAGTTCTGGCCCATCAATGGTGAGAGTATTGAAAAGACTGGATATTCTGCTCCTTTGGTTTCATAAAGAATGTAGAGTGCAATTAAATGAAGGAATTCTTTTTGAAAAAAAAATCAACATTATAAGAATGAGCTGAAAAGGCCTTTACCAACTTTGTTCTAGAAACTTCTCTGGGTCCAATTTATTCTGAAAGAGTGTTCCTATCTATTCTAGCCAGAGTTCTGCAAACTTTTCTTTGGTAACTACACAAGAAAATAGAAAAGCCAAGTCTACATAACTTCAATAAAAGCCATGTTATTAAATGAAACTAGAGAAAAAGCCACTGTCATCACCAATAAAACCACTGCCGTGGGGGCCACTGAATGCCACTGCTCTGAAGGAGCATGTTTGACATCATACCATAGCACTGTCAACATATCCACAGATCCCCAATCTCCAGAAAAGACAGCCCTGGGATGTTCTCACTTTCCCATTACTTCCTCTAGACAATAAAACTGTAGGCAAGAATTGGACTAATTTCTGAGAGGAAACTCTTCGCCCCAAATGAAAGCACTCAGAAAGATTATAGTTCAATGTATCAATATGAATTCATGTAACTTATACAGAAAGAAATGTAGCTACATTCACAAAGACATAAACAGAGAGACAAGTGGGTACACAGGGTAGTAAAAACACAATACTCTTTTGTTCTCTTTTTGTGAGGGCCTAGAAACAAGGGCAATCTAGTCTCACTGAATACACATGTATGTCTGATGCCTGTATCTTGGTTTAAAAACCTGATCTTTGAAACATGAATATGTGGCTTACTGTTGACAGGGAAATAGTGGTTTTTGTCTTGATCCTCTCTGTACTGACTGTTTGGAAATATTAACATCTCCAAAGGAAAGAGAAAATCTTGTTTAAAAAAAAGTTATCAGAGTGTGATGGCTTGAATCTAATCAACCTTTGTAAGCTCATATAATTGACTGCTTATCCCTAATTAGTGGAACAGTTTTGGGAAGAATCAGGAGGAGTGGCATTGTTGGAGGAAGAATGGCCTACTTAGACTATATGTGTTACTACCTTGGCCTTTGAGAATTCAAGAACCTATGCCAGGTTAGATCTCTCAGATCTCTCTTCTTCCTCCAACGTTGAATCAGAACGTAAGATCTTAGCTTCTGATCCTATAACATGCCTGCTTGCCTACCTGTTGCCACACTCCCCACCATGATGATAATGGATTTACCCTCTGAAACTATAAGCAAGCCCCCAATCAAATGCTTTCTTTCTATAAATTGCCTTGTGTCTCTTAACAGCATTAGAAAAGCAATTAAGACATAAGGCTTCTTGGAAACATGATTGATTATAGGACTACACTAGAGTAAAAATATACAGTAAGAGGTACAAAGCATCAAATTGTCCCAAATAAAGAAGTGCTTAAAGATTCACAATGACCAATGTATGTGAGAGGAATACAGGAATGCACAAAATGGCCTAAAGTTCAAAACAATTCAGCAACAAAATAAAGTCAAGCTGAATTATGACTCAAAATGTAAAATTAACATTCATAAATTCATACTTATATGAATAACTAATTCATAAGGAGATGTAAATAAAAATATTACCCATTGCTGAGTAAGTCTAAGTATTTATATAAGTCCCTTTCCATTTGAAACAGCTTTCCTCAGCTCACAGGTGTACACACAATGATTTCCTTCCCTAAATTTCAAAATTAGAGGTAGATATTAGAAGTACAAATAGAACTTCGGAGCACAGAATCATGGGAAATGCTACCAGTCAGATAGATAGTCACAGTAAGGAAATGTACCATTTGCCTAGTGCTATGAAAATGGTGCTTGACCACCTTTGGCTTTCACATGCAAGTGAATGTTTCTACTGGAATTGTAAGAAAATTTTCAGATAAATTACAGCATGGGAATGCTCTGTAAAGGACCTGAACAATACTTATTAAAACTTCCAAGGTCATAACAAACCAGGCAAGTATAAAATAGCCAGACAGGAAAAGCCCAAGAAAACCAAAATAGCCACATATATTTATCCACTAAGGACTCCTTGTACACAGACTGCCCAATTATATAAAACTAATTCAGCAAAGTATATGTTTATTTAATTATAATGTATTGATATCGGTCCCTTTATGCATTACATGTACCATGTCAGTAGAAAAAAGTAACTAACCAGATATGGAATGGAACTTTGAATACTACTTGGTAATTTCCCTCTAAATCTAAAAATACTCTAAAATATAAAATATATCTGGGGATTTGGATTTGAAGTACCTGACATTATCAACAATTTTCCTATTGACTGAGTAAACTAAATACAGAAAGCCATAATAACTTTCATAAAAATAACCTTCAACTGTAAGGTCAGAAACAATAAACAATGAGAAAGCTGTTGGTGTAGGGAACAAAGAAAAGACTATGACAAAACAATGAGCTGTAAGAGTTCTTGGGCATTGTAGAGGAACAGGGGTGGCTTTAATTAATCTAGCTGCCATGTTGGCCCAAAGCACAGACAGCGCAAAAAACAATAAAACCCTAAAAAATTTTCAAGTCAAGAAAGATCAAAGATCATGATCATGCTCTAAAATTACTGCTTGTTTTTCATTATGGTTTGTCACCTGTCTCCTTTTTGGATTGTTCAGTGTTGAGACCACAGTTGGTTCTGTGCTAAAGCTAGGCAGCTTCTCCCATGGCTCTATCTATAGCTCCCGCCTTAACCTCAAGATGAACCATGATCCATTAATTTGCACAAGAACCAGATTGCTTGGGAGTTGGGAAGACCTCCAGTTCAACTCTGAATTTACTATTTATTAGCTGTATTACTCTTAGGAAATTACTCCATGACAATGAATCTCAGTTTATTAATATGAAATTGAATGCAATTTTCCCTTTACAAAGTTAATGTGGATTAAAAAAAGCAACAAATGTAAGTCAAGTGCATGACATATTCATATAATACATACTGTGAAATATTAGTTTTCCCCCTTTATAATGCCAATTAAGTTAACTGATGCATTTAAAAATATATTCTGTGTACCACAGAAATAAAAATCAGAAGGCTGATCCAAAGGAAATAATAACCAATCTGAAATAGTTTTCAATAGATGATAAAGCTAGAACAATTTGAGTAATTTTTTATTATATATATTTATTGTTTGTATGTATACATACACAAACATGTACACTAGTACATCTGTGTGGCAGTGAGGGGATAAGTTACAGAGGGGTAGTTTTTCTCCACTATGGATTGAACTTCAGTTATCAGGCTTGGTGGTAAGTGCCTTTACACCCTGAGTCTGAGACACACACACACACATGCACGCACACACACACAGAGTCAATGTTATATTAATATAATTGAATAAGTAGAACAAACTATCACAGCAGAATTTCAAACATTATATATAAACATATATATTATATATAATTCAAACATTATATATGTATATATATGTATATATAAACTATTTTCTTGAATGTAAAATGTACTTAGTGCTTTACTTCATAAGAATAAAGAGCAGAATGGAAAAAGAGTTTAACTGACTAGGGAAACCTGATAGGCATGTTGTAACTAAGCAACCAAGTTAAATGTTCATCATATGAAGGCCATGTAGCCATAGGTATAATTAGAAACAGGAGTGCTTCTTCTCTATGGTATGCTCTTTGAAACCCACAAATACCATATAAAATCAACAGCCAGACCCAATATGAGGGTTTTAGACTGGTATTCTTCAAAACTGGCAATGCTTTTAAGAATGATCAGACCGATCATTCTCAATCAAAATGGGGGACAAAGCACACAGAGACTAAACGTCCAATGTGGTGTCATTGGTTCAAGAAGAACAAAGGGAAAGTAGCAGAAACCTGAGAAGATAAAGACAAAGTCTGCAATGCCTAATGGCAGCAGAACAAAGTTGCCATCTTTGTTTTAACAAATGCCATATCTATGGTTATGTGCATATCATCAAGAAGGGCCAGTGCTGCAGTAGCTAGGTGAAAAGAATACCTTGAATTGAAAATGTTCTGTAAACCAAAATTATTCCTAAGTAAGATTTTTTTAGGATAAAAATTAACTTTGATGTAAGATGAGGGGTTAAAAACACGAGAAGTTAAAACTAAATAGTAAATGTTATAGGGCAAATTAAAATTATAAAGTACACAAAATTAGAAATTACAAATATATAAGACATTAAAAGTATATAATGTACACAGAAAGAAAGAGGAAAACAGAAAGAGGGAAAGAGAGAATGAGAGAGGGAAAAAGGCAATCATAACACCATTGCTACTAGAGAGAAAATTTTCATATTATTGTCTCAGATCAAGGATTCATTAAGTGAATAAAACTGTTGATAATCTTCTCCAAAGTCAAACTTATTATTAATTAATTTAATATTTAAAGAAATATTCAAAAATTTCTAATGATTGTTTTATATCCTACAAAAAACAAAACAAAACTGTGAATAGGCCATGATGCCATTAGATACTGAAGCACCTTTTATTGAAAACAATTTCATACAAAATATTTTTATCATGTTTCCCCTTCCACAACTCCTCCAAGATCGTACCCACTCAATTTTATATTTTTCTCTCATTCTTTAAATAACAAACAAACTTTCAAGCAAAAAAACCACAAAAATTTATTGTTTTCCAGTTTTGAGAGTAGAGTGCCCCTAGTAGTTCATATTCAGCTGTGCAAACCCTCTATAAAAAGGTAGAAATGAAGGAAGATGAACTTACAATGAATCAATATCTTTGGATGTCTCCCAAAATGAAACATTTAATGTTTCTAACTTTGGGTTGTTCTGTGTTGTTAAGAAAAGCTCTCTACTTTTGTTCTTGGATGGGCAAACAGGAAGCTGAGTGAAGCTCCAGAAACCTGTTTTTCATGACATCTAGCTCCTCTCATCATCCACTCTCCCATACACTGGGGCTTCTGGAAGGAATTTCTTGTCAAATATCTTATTTAGCAGAGATTATTCAGGAAGAGCAGGGCAGGTTATACCAAAAGAGAGAAGGTAAGCTACTGTAGTAACACTGAATATGCAAAACAGTCTCCTAGAGGGAAGCTACCTGGGCAGGAGGTGAAAAAGAAGCCACAGAGAAAAGGTCTGCTGGAAATATATTCTGGAGCTGTCTCCCACATTTTTATTTGTTCAAACTTTCAAAAAGTTATAAAAAAAGATATACCTCCACAGAATATGCCTTATCTGGTGTCTTCTGAAAGTCTAGTGACTGTATAGATTAATTATGGTTCAGTTTTCAACATAGAGAGTAGAGTAGAGACCACTGAGAAAACAATCCTTCTCAGATGCTTCATACGTATCAGGTGTATGTAGACACGTGACAATCAAAACAGCAGGAAAAATACACCACAGAATCTACTCAGCACACTGAAAATTAAAATGAAGCAGGGGCATTTGAGTACATCCCGAAACTGGACTCCTGTATCAACACAGTAAGTTCTAATAAACTGTGCAGTTTAAAAGTCAAAGTCATAGAAAGTTACAGATTTAAGATAATAAAAAAGGATTAAGATTCATTAAGAAAACAATACAGGAGTTGTGTGCTGTTTGGTTTACACTGCCCCATTTACCTTTCTTCCTCTGGCAACAAAGATATTTTCATTTAAAAAAATTGTTTTGTATATATGTCCAACATAAAACACATGTAGAGGTCAGAGGACTTCCTTGACTCAGTTCTCCTCATCCACCTATACATGGATTCCAAGATCAAACGTAGGTGTCAGGCTAGTCCTTGCAGTGCCTTACCTTTCATATGGTCAGCCCACAAAGACCTTTGTTTAAAAACAATTGGATATTCTTTCCATGTATTGAGACTATCAACACATGCCAGCTTGAATCCATTACACAACCTAACTGGATCATCCGCATCCTTGTGAACAAGAAGAGGTCATGAGAGGGGACCATGTAAGAAGAAAAGATTAAGGTGTTCAACAGGAAGAGATGGTAACACAATCCACAGGATGTAAAAGCAGAAGTGGGGACATTGAGAAATGGGAAAGTGACTAGCAATATCAGGAAATCATGGGTCCGAGGAAAGAGGGATGACTTTACAAATTAATTTTATAGGAAGGCATACTGATAGGCTTTGGGGGTGGCCACTCTACAGGGTGAAGTTCTTTTATAAAGGGATTATGTAGAGCCATAGAGAGAAGGAATTCCTTACTGCCTGAGTTCATGGGTTGCCAGCTCTCTTCAAGTAGGCAGAGTCCTTGCTCCCATACTTGGCTTCATAATCATAGTGATGAGCTAAGACAGCACCAGCTGTAGCTGACACATGGAAAGATGAGGACGTAGGTCCATCAGCAATCTCCATGTGCAGTGAGGAACTGTGACTTGGGCTTCAGAGACTCACCAGCTTTTGATTGTTACTACAAAACTTAGGATCCATTCTTTTCACTTGTTTAACCCATAACTCAACCTTTGAAAAATCTTACTTCTTGTGACACACAAACTAAGTATAAAAGGGAGGAGAGAGGAATGAAGGACTAAAGGAGGGAAGAAGGGAGGGAGAGAGGGAAGGAAGAAAGGTAGGAAAGAAGAAAGGAAAACAGAGAAGGGAGGGTTAGAAGAGTGTCTTGGTTGTTCTGTTGCTGTCAAGAGACACCATGACCAATATAACTTATATAAGAAAATATTTAAGCTGGATTGGGACTTACCATTTCAGAGGTTTAGTCTATGATCATCATGGTGGGAAGCATGGCAGCGGGCTGGCAGGCAGGCTGGCAGGCAGGCAGGCGGGCAAGCAGGTGGGCAGGCCAGCAGGGAGGCAGGGAGGCAGAGAGGCAGGCAGGCAAACAGGCTGGCTGGCTGGCTGGCTGGCATAGCTTTTGCTAGAGCAATAGCTGAGAGTTTTCATCTTATTCACAAATAAGCATGCTGAAAAAGAACACGAAACTGAACTTTTGAAATCTCAAAGAGAGCTCCCATTGACATATCTCCTCTAATAAGGACAACCCTCTTAATCCTTCCCAAATAGTTCTACACACTGGGGACCTAGCATTCAAATGCACGAGCCTGTGGGAGTCATTCTCATTTAAATCACCATAGTGAGAGAAAAATGGAGGGAAGGGAGAAAAGAGTTAATTTCCACCAAGTCTTTCAATCTCAAATTTAGATATTTTTATAATTAGAAAGAAATTGCTTATTTGTGTGCATAATTTCGACTAAGCCCAAGCTTGTTAATGCTGTAGGTTTAAATATGCTTCTGTGTAAACACCTTGTCTCACACTTTCTGAAGAGAAACAGATGTGTGGAATTTAAGCTAGTCAGGTGTCTAAGTCTGCATGGTGTTATTACAACTGCCATGGACTCTGTCACAGCACCTGGCAGCAGGGGCTGAGTTACCTAAGCAACACCTGCTCCTGAACGGAACAATACCACCAGGTCCTCCCACTGCTTCTGCCTTGGTTCATTCTGCCAACTCAGTTGTTCGCTTTCCAGTCTGGAAGGAGACATGAAAACGTGGCCTCTGACCACAGCTGAGGCCATCATGTCAGCGGTATGTCTGTCCTTAAATAAGCTCAGTATTCAGATTCTTTGCCCAGAGCAAAAATATTAGCTGTGCAAGCAAAGCTGTCCCAGAAACCCACCAAATATACAAAAACATGTGACAGTCTCATGCTGATTTGCCACCCTGTGCTGAATCATTTGGCAGGGAATTGTCTCCAATTTAATAGTAATTCAATTTTCATAACCACCCACAACACACAGGGTAAGAGAAAACACAGCCCTGTTTCAAAAGCTAATGTGTGCCAGAAGGTCTCGTTCACCTCTTGCATTGAGTCTTGCCAAATGGAGGGCCTTCCTCCTTAACAGGTAAGATGCTAGACTCACAGAGGTTAACATGTGAAGCAAGGTCAACCTAGCAGCAGACAAGCTCTGTGTCTAATCAGAATCCTATACATGCTAGATCATGTTTTTTACTGACTTAGATCTCTATCTCTCTCTAACTCTATCTCTCTCTATCTCTCTCTCTCTATCTCTCTCTCTCAATGCTAATATACTGTTTTCATACAAAATAGGTTAAGGGGAAAACACAAAGGTTCTACAGGGCTACAAAAATATAGAGAATCTCAAAGCATTAGAATTCATGGTTCATCAATCTCACCTTCCAGTCAGTGAGATCAACTCTTCCAGGATAATATAAATAAAGATTGCTGAACTCAGGACACATAGAAGGGGCCCAGTGTCATGGAGATCCCTATACTCCAAAATATCCCATCTAGTATTTGAAAACACATATATGCTGTGTTTACATTTTGTCTGTATATGTTTGTATGTGGTATGGCGGTGATGGTGTGTGTATGTGTGTGTGTGTGTGTGTGTGTGTGTGTGTATGTGTGTATGTGTATATGTGTGTGTGTGCGTGTGTATGTGTGTGTGGTGTAGGTGGTATCTGTGTCTGTGTGTGGTTGTTTGGTTGGTGTTTGTGTGTTGTACACACACCTTAGTGTGACAATATATGCATATTTCGAAGGAGGATGTTGGTAGACCTACTCTATCACTCTCTACCTTTCCCATAAGGCAGTGAACCAAAAATAATGCTGGCAGCCCCAAACTCCCAGCAATCCTCCTGCCACTGTTGCATAGTACTTGAATTATCAGCACCGGTGTGGCCATGTCTAGCTTTTGACACAGATGCAGGAGATTAACATTGGGGCTCTCATGCTCACACAAGGCTCTTGCCCACTGAGCCATGTCCCTCACTCCTTAGGTATATTTTTTGAGCAAAACTCTCTCCTCTTAAACGTGTGTCTTTAATATTCTCAAGTATTACCAAATAAAAATATTTCTTAACTGGCATAGAAGTCTTCTCTAACGGCAAGAGAGAAGGAAGGCTCTTCCAAGCCTGCCTTTGGCTCTGACTGAGACTGTATTTTCAAATGGCTCTCAGTGACATGGTTTCTAGTCACATTACTCTGGCTCCCATTGTAAATTTAATGCAGCAGCTTTGAACTCACTAACATTCAGGGGTTGTAGCAACTTCCCACAAATGGATCTACATGTTATATTTATGCTTATATAGGCTAAAATTAAACTTGCCGTTTCTCTATATTTCAATCATACTATATTTTAAAGTCAAAATGATTTAGAATAAAATTCTTGGTCTCATATAAATGACTAATTAGTTAGACCACCACATTCTGGTTAATATTCTAGCCAATATATGGGAGATATAACTGCTGCCCTGTTACTCCCAGGACTGAGCATTTTGCAAGCAATGTTATTCTTTAACATCATAATCCCTGATGATCAAGATGAAAGTTTTGACAATTCTATTTCTCAAACATTACTAGTTTTATCTACAGATAAAGATAAAGGACCTCAAACTCACAAAACTGTTCTGTGTGGCAAAGAATATAGTCCATGTTTCTCATTATAAAACCTTAGCGGTCCATCTTATTGGACGCTATTTCTATAACTTTTGCAATTTCACATGTTTGTCATCTATAACTTTAATAATTATTAACAATCATAGAGCATTAAAGCCAGTGTAAAAAGGAAGTGACAATATCCCTGAAGGTAAAAGCAAAGAAGCCAAACTCTTCCCATGACAGAGAACTAAAGTAGCAATGAATCCATACAAAATTCAACTACTTCATCCCATTTTGTTTTTCTACTTGCAATGAGAAAAACACCAACTGTCTTGAATTATTGCTTTATAGAAATTCAGGTCAATCCGTACTGATGCCATTGCTTATAAAATAATTTCATAAATTATATTATAAATAATATAATGAACACAAAACAATCATGATAAAAATAATGTCACGGTCTTATTCTGATTTATTTTAATATCTTTGTTTTAGTTCAATGATTATCATTTATTTCATCATTAAATATTAAGAACATTTATTAACTTTGTTGGTATGAATGAGAAAGGCCTCCATAAGTTCATATACTTGAAAGTTTGTTTCCCAGTTGGTAGACTTTTTAAGAAGGCCTAGGGGCTGTGGCCTTGTTGGAAGAGCTGTATCACTGGAGTTGAACTTTGAGGTTTCTTTTCTTTTCTTTTTCCTTTGGAAGTGCTTTATTTTATTATAAGAACACATTTTGTCATTACTTTCCTGTATTTTCACATACACATTTCACAAAACACAGTACAATTCCTTTTTATATAAAAAAATCCTTCTTTGAGATTCTTCTTCCTATTTTTTCATTTTACTTCAAACATTTTTTTTTAATTAACTTGAGTATTTCTTATATACATTTCGAGTGTTATTCCCTTTCCCGGTTTCCGGGCAAACATCCCCCTCCCCCCTCCCCTTCCTTATGGGTGTTCCCCTCCCAACCCTCCCCCCATTGCCGCCCTCCCCCCCCCACAGTCTAGTTATTGGTTATTTTATTTATTTACATTTCAAATGTTATCCCTCTTCCTGATATCCCCTCCACAAATCCCCTATCCCATTCGCCTACTTCTATGAGGGAGTTAACCCACCCATCCAACTACCTCAGCCACACCACCCTAGTGTTCCTCCAAGCTAGGGCATCTAGCCTCCACAGGACCAAGGTCCTCCCCTCCCATTGATGCCAAATAAAGCCATCCTCTGCTACATATGTAGCTGTAGCCATGGTTTCCTCCATGTGTACTCTTTGGCTTGTGGTTTAGTCCCTGGGAGCTCTGGGGGAGGTCTGGTTGGTTGATACTGATGTTCTTCCTATGGGGTTCTTCCTATGGGGTTGCAAGCCTAAAAGTCCAAGTCAGATGCAGTACCTTTCTGTCTTCATCTTGTGAATAAAATATGTGCTCTCAGCTACTGCTCTAATACCATTGCCAGCCAGCCTGTCTGTTGGCTTGCCACCATTCTCCACAATGACCATTGACCAACTCACTGAAACTGTAGCAAGCCCATACGTAAATGCTTCTCATTAGACAGTGCCTTGGCCATGCTGTTTCATTAGAGCAATACAAAGAGTAAAACATCCCTTGCTAAAATTTGTCAGCTTTATTATTAATCCACTGATTTATATTTTCAGAATACCCACTTCCTGCCTTCCTTTATTTCTCCCCTTCTGCTTTCCCCTGCCTTCCTCTCTTTCCTCAGTCCCTCTCTTCCTTCTACAGAAAGCACATTAAACAATTACTCTATGTTATACAACATGTTACATTCTGGGTAAATACATATAAATAAAATAAAAGTGTTTTACAGATTCATGCAGCAAAGTCACAAGAACAAGTTAAGCACAGCAATACAACATGCACTGAATAAAACTGTATACAAAGTGTTACACAAATGAAGTGCATAACTTGGTGACACATCCAAGAAGCTTCTATTTGAGCAAAGCTGTTGAATGAGGAAGTACCAGCTGCCCAAGGAGATGCATCAGGAAAATGACAACTTGGAACCAAAAAATCTGAACAAAATAAAGATGCAAAAATCATGGGGCCAGAGAGATTGCTTGATGAGTAAACATGCTTGCTGCCAAGCCTGGTGACCTGAGTTTGATCCCAGTGACACACATACTGAGAGTGGTGAACTGATTCACAAAAGTTGTCTTTGACCCCCACACATGTTCCATGGTATACGCACACCAACACTCATATGCACATAAAATTAATAAATAAAAAAGTACTTAAAATTTAAATCTGAGCCATGATCTAAAGATGAGTCATAGCATTCAGTGATGTAAAGGATTTAATGATTCCTGTTAAATGTCTAGTATGTTGTCTTTGGGTTCTAAAAAGCTAGTGAAGGATTTTAACAAGATATATCTTCTAGAAAAAAATAAAAACAGACCAATGCAAAACACAATTACACACACACACACACACACACACACACACACACACACACACACACACACCAACAGACAGACTGACAGAGAGAGTGAGACAAAGAGAAGCACAAACCAGGGATGATAGGCTACACTATCAATCCGAGCACTGCAGAGTAAAGGTAAGATTATCAGTTCAAGATCATCCTTAAATCTTGAGATCATTTAAGTTTGAGTCCAACCTGAGTTACATGACAGCTTATATAAATAAAGCAAAACAAAGGAAAAAAACGGAAAAAGTGAGAGAAAGGAAAAAGAGTTAAGAGGCTCAATTAAGAAAGTTTAGTAAAGAAATTATGGGAAATCAGATTTATCGAATTAGCTGCTAGAACCTCATGCTCTCATGGTTAAGAGCATACCCTTTAGGTAATTAGTAAATCTAATTTACTAGCCTCAGACTTGGGTTAACTATTTGATGTTTTTCCTGTTCCATTGTGTTCTGTGTTAATTTGAAAATGGAGAAGACAGTGATGACATGATAAGCCTTTAAGATCATACTCAAGCCATTTCAGCAATTGAGAGAATATAATTAAGAATATTCTTTGAGACTCAAATGAGGGCAAACCAACTCACACATTGATTTTGAAAGGTTTTCATTATCCCAACAAAACTGTCTAGGTTGCTGGATACATTCAGCACTTCGGAAAGTGCAGAGTAATACATGTGTTGCTCTCAAAACCATCAAGTAAGAAGAGATAATTCAGTAAAAATTAAGAGGAGCACATGATTAAGTCTAGCCCTGATACACGCACTGCCACTTGGAGGCAAGCATAAGAGGAGTAAACAGCATAGCAGTCTTAAGAAATGAGAACAGAAAAAAGAAACAAAATAGAAGTCAAAAGGGGGTTGAAGGGCAAGGGGTTTCTCCACAGGACTGTATGTGAGGAGATACCCAGTCAGTCACTGGCCGACCATGACGACAGAGTGGCTCAGGCAGAATATATAGCACATTAGCTAAAGTGTTCAATTGATTGTTAGTGAAAGACATCAGTGAACTGTAGGAATTCATGACATTCTTAGAAAACATAGCTAGGGAAAGAGTGGTGCTTCTGGAGTAGGAAGTTAAAATAGAACTGGGAAGGAGACAGTGCAGGTGAGAGCAAATGTTTTGGGGAAGGGAAGATAGAGGCAATGTTAGCACATAGTTGGAGGGATGAGGATTAAAGATGCAAGTAGGGATGACAACTGCAAATGAAGAAATGTCTATTACTGGATAAAGAATCAGGGATTTAAAAAAGAGTGTACCAACTTTGTGAAATGGATAGACGTTATGAAGTAGAACACATTTTGGAGTCATATTCAGGATTGTTAAGCACAAGGTGTATCCTATATAGGAAAGAGAATGTGCAATAGCTGTCTATACATCACCAGATTAACAATGGAAACATTTGTGCACATATAAACTAAATGAGCACCCGTACTGTTGCATAGATTTTTTTCCTAGTTACTTGTGACACGGGAATGTAACAATATGTACTTTGCATTTTAATCTTGTTTATCTCTGAAAGTAACTAGAGATATGATTTGCATATATTCATTTGATTTCAGGTCTTAAATAGACAATGCACAAGCTTTCATGCTCCAATACCTAGCTTTACAAAGAGAATCTAATGGAATATATTTCTCTAGGTCTTGGCTCTCAGATATGCTTGTAAACACCCTGTGAGAGATTGATGCCAGAGCATGGAAAAGAAAGCAAAGCTCAGATTTCTTAACTGTTACTCGTGCATATAAATGATTGTTGAAATTTATTCTCTGGGAGATTTGTTCTGCCATCTGTGATGGCTTCTGGAATTTGGAGTTACACTCCTGTTCCCAAGTTATGGTGGTTCCAGCAGGCTACAGATAAGGCCATCTGTAAATTAATAATTGTCCTCCTTCTGTGTTATTTCTGCTCAATCAGAATCTGCTCAATCTGCTGTCATATCAATTAGCTGATTCAGAGACTCTCACTTTATTAAATATAGATGTTTGAAGATAATTTTGCATATTACTCAATATTTTTGCCAGCACCTACAAATGTTCTATTTCTAATAGAGTGCTTGTTATAACTCTTCACTGGGCCAGCCACTCTGCTCTAATTTCAATGAAGAGTTTAAATATAATTGCCACTTGTTATGCTCTTTCTAGTTTTATTTATTTATTTTTTCACGATGATGAGACATTAACTATTTTTGTTGCCAGGTGAAAGAGGTTTTTCACTGACTCAACTTAAAAATATCTGTTTGTCTTCTTTTCACCTTTTATGTAGCATGATTTGGCCTGCGATTTTTCTGTACTCTTAGACATGAAGCTAATAAAACTGTTTATATTTGGAGAGACAGGGCTCATAAAATAAATCTCTACTGAGCTTTTTGCACAGAGTAGGTGCTAAATATATTCAAAAAACAATATGCAATTATCAAAGGATTAAATATTAATGGCATGGTGTAAGGGGAAAAGAAAACTATACTTAGAATAAAATTATACCCATAATTAAATATGCATGCTTATTTATTTCTCTTCTATATTTTCCAGCTGTTATTTCAAAAAAACTCTTTTAAGGATTAATCTGAAATTTTCAGAGCAACAGGAAACATAAACCTATTCCATCTGTTCCACACACAGATGAGACAAGCCCTTTAAACCAAAGCTATCTTTATCTTCTTTGCACAGCTACTAATTAAGGTTACCTCACCTTCACTGTCTTCTTTGACTGGATATGAATAATGGGAAGAATTCTTGTCAATAAAAGATACTGCATCAGCACTGAATGTTTTCTAATGAGATTTGAGGATGCATGTCCTTGGTATGCAGCCTCACAGATTTCACAAGACAGGAGGCTGAAGCTCTAGAATCAGTTCATTCACACTTAACAGTGTCTTCTTGAATGGCTAAGAAGGAAAATGTATTAAGAGATCATATTCCCCAGAAGGTAGACATTTGTATGCATCTGTATGCACAGCTTTAAAATGTGCTCAATTTTCAAGAGATATAACCACAGACACAGAAAAGGGAAATTTGACAGTCATCAAAATAATAAGGTGAAAATATCAAGAAAGATGTAGAACTTTTAAGCATTAAACATCAATAAATTTCAAATGAATGAAATAATTATCTGAAATATCAGTGGTAGTTAAATGAGCAGTAAATAAAAGAAGGGAAATTAGAAAACTTAGAATTACATAGAAATTATGAACTGTATTAAAAATTACCAATACATCTTAGAAGTTATCAAACAGAAATTTTTAAAATATCTTAATTGAAAGATAATTTAAAGTATGGGATAATATTTCAAAATAATTTTTAACCATCACTAAATGTATGACACAACTATTGCTGCCTTCAGGTAAATTTTTATGGGATTTAAGAGTGGGAAGAAAGCAGAGAATTATCCAAAAATCAATGTCAAGGAGATAGAATAGAATAAAAAAGAGTAATAATGTTGTTAGATTATGGAGAGAAATTAGTGAAACGCAATGTAAGAAAACAGAAACCAACCATCAGTAGATAGATTATTAACAGGCACTTTGTAAAATGTTCAAGAAAAGTGCAAAGGCAGGAGTCATAAATAACTCAATGCAAAAATAAAAAGAACACCTCTAGCATTGGAAATAAACAAAAATGGTATGTGGGTGCTCATATATGACTTTATGAAAAGATTATCAATACACCTGAGTATAGGAAAATATGGAAAATGCATAGTAAAACACATTCCGTCTCTAGAGAAAAGAACAGGAAAAAAATCATAATTCTTACATTTAGTAAAGCCTTTACACAAAGAAGAGTCCTGTTATTGATGACTCTGCCTTGAATTCTCTCAAGTATTAAAAGACCAAAATACAGCTCATTCTTCTGCCTCCAAGGTTACCTGTCTCTGCTGTCAGTTCACTAAGATTTCACTGTTGCCCCTCTCTGTATGAGTCTGCCATCATTGCTACATTTGTAATTTCCAGCTTTCTCCAACTTAGACATCTAAAACCAGGGATTCGAAGTTAGGACCCACATGTGGAAGAGAACGCTAGTGTTTGTCTTTCAGGCCCATGACTCAACATTATTGTTTGTAGATCCGTCCATTTACCTATAGATTTCACTACTTCATTTTTCTTTGTGGCAAAGTAATCTTCTAGTGTGCACGAGTACCATATTTTCCTTATTTGTTTTTCTCCCCCTCCAAGATTCTTTTAATTTTTATTTTTCTACTTATCCACTTTACATTCTGATCACTGCCCCCCTGTCACCCTCCCACAATCCTTCCCCCTTCTCCCTCCCCTTCTCCTCTGAGCAGTTGGGACCCTCTCTGCGTATCTCTCCACTCTGGCATATCATCTCTCTGCAGGACTAGGTGTGCCCTCGCCCACTGAGGCCAGACAATGCAACCCAGCTAAAACATATCCCATGTACAGGAAACAGCTTTTAGGAATATCTCCATGGTGGGTTGGCTCGGAATCAGGTGTAGGGAGGGACAGGAGGAATTTCTGAGATTCTATTTTTATTATTAAATTTACTTATTTTTATTAATCATTTTATTTGTTTGTATTTCAAATGATATCCCCTTCCCAGTTGCCCTTCCACAAACCCCCCAGCCCACCCCGCCTCCCATCTGCCTCTATAAGGGTGCTCCTCTACTCACTCACCACTCTGCCCTACCACTCTAGCATCCCCCTACACTGCATCAACAAGCCTCCACAGGACCACCACCCCATTGATGCCAGATAAATCCATCCTCTGCTACATATGTATTTGGAACCATGGATCCCTCCATGTATACTCTTTGGTTGGTGGTTTAGTCTCTGGCAGCTCTGGGTGGTCTGGTTAGTTGATATTGTTCTTCCTAATTCATTTTTCATTAAAAAGGGTGGTAGATGAGGAAATGTACCAGCACACTCCAACTGAAATGTACATGAGAAAGATAAGGACACTTAAAACCTTCCCATCAAGAAGAAAAATTAATTGGAAGGGCTAGTTAAATACTGATAAGACAAAAGAAGAGGGAGTGGATCTTTGGACTAGGAAGATTGGTAAAAATGGGGTAGAGTAGATAAGAGTGTTGTCACAAAAATAAGTTTATGCAAAGAGGACTTGTGGAAATCTACTAGTTTGCAGGTTAATTTAAAAGTACAATATTTTTAAAGGAGTTTGAAATCACTATACCCTGCATGGACAGTCAATGTTGCTCCAGTGTTGCATAGGCCATTAAATAAAATCTCACTCCCGGTTCTCTCTCCTCTCCTTCTGTCTTCCCCAGACCAGAATCCTCCTATTACCTCCCAGACCCTCCCCCACCTTGTTCCCTCATTTCATCCACCCAGATGTCTATTTTATTTTCTGTTATCAGAGATTTAAGCCTCCTCCCTTGTGTCTTCTGTATTACTTAGCCTCTTTGGGTCTGTAGATTGTAGCACGGTTATCCTGTACTTTACAACTAATATCCACTTATATATGAGTACATACGCATTTGACTTTCTGGGTCTGGATTGGAGAAGGTTGGGTTGGGATAAGCTAGAAATCTAGGACAAGAGAAATTCCCAGGAATTATAAGGGTTACCATAGCTAAGGTGCAGAGCAATGGGGAATAGAGAACCTAAAATGGCCATCTCCTGTAACCAGGCAAGACTTCCAATGGAGAAATGGGGACACCAATTCACTCACAAAACCTTTGGCCATAATTTGTCCTGTCTACAAGATGTACAGTAATAAACATGGAGAAAATACTGAGGGAATGGCCGAACAATGACTAGCCCAACTTGAGACCCGTGCCATGAGAGAGATCCTATTCCTGACACCATTAATGATATTCTGCACTTGCAGACACCTGGAGACAGGATACATGCAGATAGGAACATAGCATAACTGACATCTGAGAGGCTTCACCCAGCAACTGATGGAAATAGATGCAGAGATTCAGGGCCAAACATTAGTCATAGTTCAGGGAATCTTGTGGAAGAGGGGGAAGAAGGATTGAAGGAGACAGAGAGGTCAAGGACACCACAAGAAAATCTACAGAATCAACTAACCTAGGTGCACAGGGGTTCCCAGAGACTGAATCACCAGAGAGCATGCATGGGACAGACTTAACACCCACACACACAAGTATGTAAAAGGCTTGCAGCTCGGTCTTCATACTAGTCCTGGAAGAGGAGGAGCAGGGTTTGTCTTTGACTTGGCTGCCTGCCCTTGAATCCCTTTCCCCTAACTGGGCTGCCTTTTCTGTCCCTAGTAAGAGAAGATGCTCCTAGTCCTATTGCAACTTGATATACCAAAGTTGGTTGATATCAATGGGAGGCCTCCCATTCTCTGAAAAGAAAGGAAGAATTGGATGGAGAGAGAGAGAGAGAGGGTAGGATTGGGAGGAAAAGAGAGAGGGAAAGCTAAAAACAGAATGTAAAGTAAATGAATACATTAATTAATACAAGAACAAATACGAAATAAAATAAAGTAAAATCTCAGTGCCAGACACTGAATGTGCCCTGTGAGCAAATGGTCCAAGAGGCCTGAAGGCTCTGCAGAACAATGTCACTGTCTTGGCTACTGTCACTGCTTGGTTGTTCACTATAACCAGGTAATAAGGCCTTATTGCTGAAAGACACTACCCATTTTGAATAGAAGATAAAGAGAACTTAACTCCCAATGACCAGGAAATGCTCTCCCAGCTAGCTAGCTTACAGAGTGTGAGAAGGTGTTATGTATACCCATACCTGAAGGAGCTCTCAGCCAGGTTCCCTAAGAACATATCCGATCACTACATGACTCCATTTGTATTAGCTCTCAGCCTCTATCTCCAGAAAGCCCATGGAACTGTGCTTCTTTGACACTTTTTTGGCCATTCTGTAACCTATCTGCATATCTTTGTAGGGAGAGTCTACTGTGTGATACATGGGGTGTGTTCTGAGTGTTAATATTATTAACTACGATTGAAATTAAACAACCTGTTTGCCAATGATCAGGCATCAAGGGAAATCAGGACTCCTTGGCAAGAGGAGAACATGAGGTTTGTACATTTATGGCTATTCATTAATTTTCACATTGTGGAAGTTCAACAAAAAAAGTATAAATACATTAGTGAGGTGTATATAATAGAGACTGAAAATGAAAATACACCAAAGCCAAATTAGTCTGGGGTTTCTGTTTATTTATATTCTTGCCTGGAAAATGTATTTCTATATTTATTAAATCAATGTAATCAACAAAATTAAGAAAAAATGTCATGACTATCTCAATATCTGTATCAAAACATATGACAAAACTGATTCTTTTGTGCTAATCTTTTAAAATTATTCATAAACTAAGAATAAAAGAGTATATCCCCAATCTTATACTGATTGTAATCTCTCAACTATGGAAACAAGTATCAGTAGTAGATTATAAACACTTCCCCATTACCATAAATGACTGATATTAGTTCAATATTTTTCAAATTTATAAACAAACTAACTGACCAACAATATACGAACAGAAAGGAAAATACTAAAATTTTAATATTTACAATTGACCCACAAGGTACAAAAAAGCATGAATGTATCTCTTGGTGGAAATCTGCAGTCTGACTCAAAAATAGATATTTAATTCTTAAGTCTACGACAGGAGCCGGATGTAGATCGCTCCTGAGAGACACAGCCAGAATACAGCAAATACAGAGGCGAATGCCAGCAGCAAACCACTGAACTGAGAATAGGTCCCCTATTGAAGGAATCAGAGAAAGAACTGGAAGAGCTTGAAGGGGCTCGAGACCCCAAAAGTACAACAATGCCAAGCAACCAGAGCTTCCAGGGACTAAGCCACTACCTAAAGACTATACATGGACTGACCCTGGACTCTGACCCCATAGGTAGCAATGAATATCCTAGTAAGAGCACCAGTGGAAGGGGAAGCCCTGGGTCCTGCTAAGACTGAACCCCCAGTGAACTAGTCTATGGGGGGAGGGCGGCAATGGGGGGAGGGTTGGGAGGGGAACACCCATAAGGAAGGGGAGGGGGGAGGGGGATGTTTGCCCGGAAACCGGGAAAGGGAATAACACTCGAAATGTATATAAGAAATACTCAAGTTAATAAAAAAAAAAAATTCTGAAGTCTAATACAATTTTGAAAAATAAGTCAATTTTAAAAACTTAAGTGAGATTGACCTGACTCTCATGATTAATCTGCACTGACTACTCCTGTGTTCACTAGAGCTATTAGGAAATGAGTGTAGTACATTACAACAGATTTATACAGCACTTCTGCAAATCATTGTTGAGAGTTGAAAATGAAATTAGTTGAGTCTATTCTACCTAGACTGTTTTATGACACTATTTGTTGCTAGTATCCTGCAGGTTATATTAAGGAATATATATATACACACGTGTATACACACATATGTACACACACATACATATATACATATATGTATGCATGTATATATATGTGTGTGTCTGTACATACATACATATGTATGTAATGATAATGAATGAAATGTTAATTATATGTACATATTTACACACATATATACATCTATATATCTATACATATATGTATATTTATTTGCATAATACATATTTTATATGTGTTTGTACATGAACATATATGTATGTCATAATAATCAATGAAATATTATTTATATATACATATATACATACACATATATGTGTGTGTGTGTGTGTGTGTGTGTGTGTGTGTGTGTGTGTGCCTTAAAGAGAGAAAGAAGGAATATAGGGGAAGGTTTGAGGGGAAAAAGGAAAGAAATGATGCAATTATATTATAATCTCAAAGAAAGAGAAATTGGTAAGAGGAAAATCATATTGAATTGATGAATACTAAAATAACTATTTATATCCCTTATGTTTTAATAACTTTAGAGTGTTTTCCTTGGTTACATTTATACAATACTATGACTTACAGTCACGATGAAAATAGTTTTCACATGAATTTTATAATGTTGATTGAAAAGCACTCTTTCTTGAGTTGTTCTGGTTATTCTTAATTTATTTCAGCTTGAAAAGGTGTTAGTCTGCTAAGGAAATATGAATTATATGTTTGTGATTTATTTTGTTTGTTTATGTGTGTGTTTATAGGCAGGCCTCCTGGTTCATTATGTAAACCAGGCTCACCACTATTGGGATTGATGAGAGTAAGTGGGATAAATATAATTAAAATACATAATTTGCATGCATAAAAATGTCACATTAACACCCATTACTTTCTATAATTAACATATTCTACTCAAATATTTTTAGAAAGCAATTTGGGCATAATCAGTAATCCATGGGTTATAGATACCTTTACTCATCATCTTATATGTGTATATATAAATCAGACTGGCAAAGATAAACATTCAGTGATTTTTAAAAAAATTTTTCTGATGGGTAATTATTAAAATTATGAGTTTTCACCGACATTTATATTAATTCATAATGGAATTGTATTTATAAATGTGTGAGAATTGAATACATTTTAGTAAATTTTTAGCACAACTGATACTTAAAAATTCCTGAAAACCAAAAATGTGGGTTACTTTTCATATTTGGTTCTGAAAACCCTCAAGATTTTAGAGGTGTCCTGTTTTTAAACTAAAGCTTCCCCCAGAGAAACAAAGTATATCATCCAGTTCCTGAAAATCATAACTAGAGGGTCCCCTGTCCTGGATTATTTAGCAATCTCTAGTATTTTTAGAGAAAAATAGTGTGCTTATTGAAATACCACGAGAAAGACTTTACTGAGAGAACTGAAAAAGGACACACAGACACATGGGCCACTACAATGGTGTGTCCTAGAGCACAATTTCAGATACACAATAAACGAGTTGGAACTTGAAATGAAGACTGGTGTACAAATAGAATAATGAAAGATTGTGCAAAGGAATGGTATAAGAAAAGGGAGAATGAGTAACCTGACCTAAAGGACATCAGCTGAAGACCAGCTAGGGTGGTCAGATATCACAGGAGACTTCAAGGCTCCTGATCAGGAGGAACCCCTGCTGGGTGAGGCTGGCTCTCAGACACTGAATTCCTATAAGGGTGCCCAGAAAAGCCTAAGGGAAGCTTAAGACTAGTTGACTAAGATTTGATCCAATTAAAAAAAATGTATCAGGATTAGAAATGGAAAGGTGTATGTGTATGAAGAGATTCAGCATTGTAAGGTTAGCATGAGCTAACACTGAAGGCTTTCTGTCTCCTGTGAAAACCTCTGTACTTCCCTTCCTTTGAACCCGAATTTAATTCTTGGGAAAGTGTTTTATAAGGAGAGGGGCCAAAGCAGACAAACAACAATGAGTTTCAATACAAACATATATCCAATTTCACTCACTTTCAACCTTTCTGATTTTTTTCTCTTCTTTTTTTTCTTTTTGCATAAAGGACCCAAAAACCTATTTGCAAGTTTATTAACAAGGAATCTCCTAAATATTAACTTTGTGATTGATACAGAAAACTGACAATGTTCTCTGTTTGAGACATTTCCCCATATTTCTATCAATATTACTCATCTGACGAGGTAGAGGGTTACATTTGTGCCTCCATTTGTTTATTGAGTACCTGGGGGTGGTAAATTCTTATTTGCCTTACTTTCTGATCCCCTCCCTCAAAATTGCCTGAAGAGCTTTGTTTGAGATCAGGAATACTCCAGAGCAATAGCTTCTCAGGCCATGTGGGGCTTCTGTGTCTGTCTGATGGTCACTATCTTCCCACTGATTATTATAAGATATATGACATTTTATACCCACAGCCATCACTAACTGTTGCAAACCAACCCTCTGATTTTAAGTGTTGTGTCAAGTGGCACAGCTATGTCAAAATCACAAATAATTATCTTTCAAAAATGCCATGTGTCTTTCTAGGAGAGTGGATCATACCACATTGTCATGAAATTCACAGGCAAATAGATGGAACTAGAAAATATCATCCTGAGTGAGGTAACGTAGTCACAAAAGGACATACATAGTATGTGCTCACTGATAAATAGATATTAGGCAAAAGGCCGGAATACCCACGATACACCTCACAGACCATATGAAGTTCAAGATGAAGAAAGACCAAAGGGTTCATTCCTACTTAGAAAGACGAAAGGCTTCATTCCTACTTAGAATGGGGGAACAAAATGACCACTGGAGGTAGAGGGAGGAAAGGATGTGGGAGGGAGAGAAGAAGGGGAAGGAAAAGGGGGAACAGAATCAGGTGTGGAAGGAGACAGGGGAGATGTACAGAGCATCCGGAAATTGTACAGAGGTGTGTAGCAGTAGGGATGGGGAACTGGAGGTAACCACCAGAAAGTCCCAGATGCCAGGAAAGCAAGAGGATCCCAGGACCCAACAAGGATGAGATTAGATGAAGTATCCAATGAATGGGAGAGAGAACCTGCAGAGAGCATATCCAGAGGTTAGGCAAGGCACCCAGTTGAGGGACAGGGCCACCCACCTGTCTCAAAAGTATTAACCCAGAATTGCTCCTATCAAAAGGAAATAGATGGGCAAAGAGTGGAACAGAGACTGCAGGAAAGGCCATCCAGAGACTGCCCCACCTGCAGACACCAAACCCAGACACTATTGCTAATGCCAAGAATTTCTTGCTGACAGGAGTCTGATAGAGCTGTCTCCTACCTTTGAAACAATGGAAGTTGGTATGTCATTCCCCCTTATACTATGGTCAAAACACAGTGACAAACATTGCAAAAAATAAGAAGTATGAAAATTACTCTTAAAATCCCCCCTCTCTCCTTCCTTTTTTCCTTTTTTTACATTTCTAGTATAATATATTCTTTATAATTCAGACTTTTTTCATATAACTTGGTTATTTCTCTTTGAACAATGAGTGAAGAGATAAATATTTTCATACTAAGCAATGACTTCAGGGGCTTCTCCTGTGTACTGTAAATATACAATCCTTTAAAATACTCATCAGGAAAAAACATTTCTAGCCATAGGGCCCATTGCTCTGTGAAATGCACATAACAAAAGGACTAGTGAAATTGAAGCAAAATACTATGAAATAAGTTTAAGAATCAATTCTGCTTTTCTCCTAAATTACATTCATTTGTGACTTTAGAACAAAATCTACTCTGTATTCAAACTACCTGTCAATGCCAAAAGGGATTTTATTGAATTTGATAGTAATTTATTTCTCCAAGAAAACAACCATTAAAAAATTCTGTAAGTACTATTAATCATTTTATTACCAAATAAATGTCTCTTGATTCTTAGATGCAATGGGTCTAGATATAAAAGGTAATTGAATTTTACAATTATGTCCTTTAGGGCACAGGAATAGTAAATCTCAATGTATGAGTCAGAACAAAAACCATTTTCATCTATTTTGGAATGTAAATTTTTTATTAAAATATTCATTAAATGTTTTCACAGTCATTGTAACTTGTTCCTCGGAGTTAAATGTTAATGCTGAAGAATTGTGAGCATTGCCGATTACTAAAATATAAAAAGTAACCTTATAAAATTTCCTTAAGGGGTTTATGACATTCAATGGGGCAGTGGTTCTCCAATGAGATTAGCTGTTTGTATTATGAATATAATTCAAAACATATATTAGTTCAGGCTTATAAATAAGAAATAACTACCATACCAAGAGAGTTTGTATGTATTCACTTCCATCTCTCTTACAACTGTCCTTAGCAATGAAAACCCATGAGACATTCCTTCCAGGGCAAAACCAAACCTGTTTACAGACTATGTATGTGATGCTACTTACACTGATGCAGATATTAAACCATCCATTGCTGCCAACATTGCTCTGAGGGTGATCTCCCCAAGTCCCAATGGAGAAAAGAAGCAATTTTTCTTCCTGCCCACAAAGTATTTCCATTAATCAGCATTTGGTATATGATCATTGCGCTTTACATATTATCAAATGTCTCATAGAAAACTTCCATAGGGTGGGGTATGAAAGAAATGCATGCAAAATACTCTTAGTTCACATAGCCCATTGGCTTACAAAGAATGTCCTGCAGCCTCTATCCTGTTGTATTGATGATACAAAGCCAATGACGGGTGCTTCAGCACTTAGTATACATTAGACCACCAAGCTATGGTAATATCTAGCTGGTTTTGTCTTTACTATGAGTAGCCTTGGTGGAGAAAAGTAGTTTCACTCATAAATGTTCTTGATTAAATATTTTAAAATTATTAATTAACCTGTATATGCCAGAATATATGTGTGTTTAGTATCCTGTAGAATGAAATGGGACACGTACAAAGTACTTCAGAAACATATCAAAGTAAATAACTATCTATCTCAAAGAAAATTATTTATCCTATCGCTTAAAATGTGCACTGAATTTGAATTTTATTTCTGGAATGTGTATTTCTACTTCTGAAAATAAGTTCGGGGTAACAGAGATTTCTCAGTAACAGAATACACATTCTGTATGACCACAAGCACCTACAAAGGAAGGGTAAGAGGGAAGGAAAGAAGAAGGGACAGAGAAATAAAAATTTGAATAAAATTGGCTATCAGGGATGAATATTTGGCAATACATTTTTCAAAAATTTAGTGAATTTGTCACTTTCACAAATTATATTGGTGTTATTTTTTTACATCAAAAAGCTTTAGGAAGGGGATCAAGATTTTACTGAACAGTTGAGAGTATGGGCTTCTAGGGGGCCCAAATTCAATTCCCAGCTCCTATGGTGAGGAGCAGACAACCATGTAGGATACCCAACACTTCTGTGTTCCATAAACAACTACGCACAGACCCCTCACACACCACACACACACACACGCACACACACACACAATTAAAAATAAAATATTTATAACAAAATGTTTTAGGAATGTTAGCACAGTTGCCAAGATTTTGAAACTTCTACTGTTTTGCTCTAAAGTACAATGAGTTCAGAGTCTTTGTCCCCCACCCCAGGTCAATGCTGACAGTAATCATTCTGAGACTCTTGTTGAAAAGCCAGTCTCCATTCAGGTTTTATATTTCTCTATAGCTGGCTACCCTTATCTACATAGTACCTAAGCTCTGGTACATCACTATTTGTGCCTTTTCATTTCTCTTAATTCTTTCCACTTCTCCATATACCTTCCCTTTGTTCTCCTTTCCTAAGAACATAGACTTTTCTCATATGCAGCATCTCTGTGATTCAACCTCTAAGAAATGAAACTATTCTACATTATCTGAAGACATACTATTTATTACCTATCTCCTTCCAGTTTACTTTCCGTCAAAATTCCCACATTTACCATTTTTTAAATTCTTTCCTTCCCTCTAATGTTGCTCTTTCTATGTATTTCCTTCCTCTCAAGTACCTATTTATAATTATAATATAAATAATTAATCTTGTGGTTATTTTTTGGTTCTTTTACTTAATTTTTTGTTTACATATATGCACTCTCCTAGTTAACTTCAACTTGATGTAGCCTAGAGTCATCCTAGAAGAAAGTCTCAGTAGAGGGAGGGATTCTTCAGGTCATATTGGCTGTGGGCATGTCTGTTGCGGGATGTTTTGATTGTTAATTGAGGGTGTGGCCCACTGTAAGGAGCACTATTCTGTGTTGTATAAGAATGCTAGTTTACATAAGACTTCACATAAGCCAGGACATGAACTTCTATGGTTTCTACTTCAAGTTCCTACTCGAGCTTCTCCTGCCCCGACTCCTCACAATGATGGATTGTGATTGAAAGTGTAAACCAAACAATCCTTTCCTCCCATCAGTAACTTTTGTTCTGAGTGTTTTACACAGTAACAGAGATGAAACTAGAAAGTCATGACGACGGTTATATTGACGTACGTTGTATTGTATGTGTCCATTATTCCCTAAAACAGTGGACACACGATGAATAATTGTACTGTGGTGGTCAATGTGATGCTCCGTCATGATTGCTGTTGCAGAGAACTCTCAATTCACATTGAAGCTCTGGGGATAGAGCATAGTGCCCTGAATACCATTCTAAAAGAGGAAAATATCGCACACTGCAAACATCCCTACTGAAAAAAAAAAGTTCACTGATCAATAAAAAAAATTAAAAACATTAAAAAACCAACCAAACAAACAAAACCCCTAAATGTTCTAACCCTAGATGTAAAGATCCCAACAAGTAATATATATTTTAAAATAAGGTAACAGACTCCTTCAAAAAAATCAAATCCAATGAGCTCAATGAGAGTGACTTATGTGAAACTCTAGCAAGGAAATTTAGAGAAAAATTATACCTTTAAATTAGTCAATAAAGACACAAATAAACTTGTTAATGAATCCCGAAAGAAGACTAATAGCTGAATGAAAAGAGGAAATCTGTTCATGATATCCATGAAAGTAAAATTGAATAAAAAGATAGAAATAATGAAGAAAAGCAAAGCAGAAAGAGGGATAGAAATGAAAACTTCAATAAATGAAATAAAAAGTTCAGTAGAATGTCTCACCAATAGTTCATGTGGAGGATAGAATGTCAGACTTGAAGACAAGTTAGAGGAACTGGATTATTTTGTGAAAATCAAGGATATTTGTTTTAAGCATAAATGGGAAGAATACAATATTTGGGGGACAACCTGAAAGACAAGGTCTATAAGTAGAAGGAAGGAGGAGTGTTTATATTGACAAATATTTTCAATGAATTCATAGGAGGATTTTTCCAAAACCTAGGGAAGAAAGTACCCATCCAAATATAGAAGGCGCACAAAACCCCATATAGTCATGACCCACAGCATATACTAATTAAAACACTGAATATACAGGAAAAACGTAAGCATACCAAAAGCCATAAAGAAGAATATATACAGAGGCACACCTTTCAGCTGGTTTTTCAATGGAAACCTTAAAAGTTAAAAGAGTCTACTTGAAAAGACATATTATGGATTCTCAAAAACCATGACTGCTAATCCAGGCCAATATGCCCTGCAAAACTATCTGTCATAACTGAATGAAAAAGAAAATATTTCCATAGAAATAATAGGATAAGGAAATTTATGACAAAAGGCCAGTTCTACAGAGGACACCAGAAGAAATCCTTCAGGCTGAATAGAAAGATAAATAATGCTAACACAGTTGTCAAGAAAAAGCAGAGAAAGAAACATATAGATGGCAAAACTGACAGGAATCAATAAGCACCTTTGAAAGAGAACACTAAACATTAATAGTATAAATTCTTCCATCAAATGTCACAGACTAGAAGACTAGAAGGTTTCTGTGTCAACCTCTTTTATCTAGCCTATCCCCCTGAAAATATTCTAGAAATAAAACCATTAAAGAGAATGCTTTAAAAATTATGAGGGATTCTGAATTATAAGCAACTTATAGTTGCTGGCTTCTGGCAGGGGTAGCCTCAAGGAATACTGCAGTTTTCTTTAAGGGGGTGGCCACTGAGAGTTTTACCAAGTTCCAGTGAGTGTATGGGCAACACAAAGGGAAGTAATTTTGTTTGTTATTTGTTTCCTTCTTCTTTTCATTAGGAGAGGTCACCCAGGAAGAGATGTGAATGTAATCAGGGAGTATTATGTGAAACTCCAAAATAATCAATAAAAATATTATGTTGGAAAAAATAAAGAAAACTTATCCTTCTTTTTGTGGTCTATAAAAAGAAAAAAAGTAAAAGATCTCACAATGAAAGATACCTCAGAGTGAGAGAATGGAATAGGTAATTCCAACAAAAATGAGACAAATAGATGTGCTATTCCAATTTCTGGCAGTGTAGATTTCAAATCATATATAATCAGCTGAGATAATGAAAGTTACATTATTCTGATCAACACAGCAATCCACAAAGGGGACATTCAAAATACATATGACCAAACACAGGCAAATCCGATTCCATAAAACAAATGCTATTAAATGTAAAGTCACAGATGAACAGAAACATAATACCCTACTATCACATACAGTGTAGACAAAATGAAACATAAAATTACTAAAATTAGATGACATGGATTTCACAGAATTGATGACATAGTCTACCCCTGGAGTTTTACCTTCTTCTCAGTAGCCCAAAGAAATTTTCCCAAATAGATTTCATACAGGAACACAAACAAAATCTCAGAAAATATAGAAAATGAAATTTGTAACTGTTTGTTTTAATGAACACAATGAAGTAAAACAAATAAAAATAAAAATCAACAGCAAGGGAAGCTATGTAAGGTACACTAAATCATGGAGTTTAAACAGAACAATATTGGATGATGAATGAGTGACTGCAGGACTCTAAAAAGAAATCCAAAAATTCCTACAGTTAAGTGAAAGTTGAAAACATGATATATCAAAACTTATGTGATGCAAAGAAGAGAGGTGCTGATGGCACTAAAAATGACCACACTAAAAAGTAGAAAAGTCTCTAATAACTTAATGATGTACTTACTGCTGTGGAAAAATAAGCACTGAGCAAATAACAAAAACAGTAATTGGGAAAAGTAACTAAAATTGTGAAATAGATGTGAAAAAATAAGTGAGCTCGACACTTTGTTTTCCTATTTAAATCTACTTTGTTCCTTCTCTTTACTCATGCTCCAGTACTATAATGAGTGTGAGTGTCTTCCTTCTGATTTTAAGAATAATTATTTGAGTTCTTCTCCATGTAGTGTGACATTTGGCCAGAAGTTTGTCTTTATCATGTTGAGATAGGCTTCCTCACTTTCTAGCTTCACCAGAGCTTTTATCAGGAAGGAATGTAGAATTTTGTCAAAGGTCTTTCATGCATTTATTGAGATAATTGTGTGACTTCTGTCTTGGGTAGCATTTTTATTATGGGTTGCATTTTACTATTTGCTTAGGTTAAACCATCCAAATTGATCATGATGAATGATCCTTCTGATATGTTTTTGTATTCTGCTTGAGTACTTTGTTGAGAATTTTTGCATCTACGTTCAACACAGATGTTGAACATAGCCTTCGCTGGAGAAGCTTTACTTTGTAGTGGCAACACTTAATGCGATGCAGGTCTCCCTTTCCTCCAAGGACATTAGTCACCGATCCACGAGAGTGAAGGGAGCACAAGCACTTAGCAGGGTTCAGATGGCTATGAGTATGATGGTAGAGCTTCCAGAAGTCAGCTTCAGTGAGACCGTCTACTTTATCGTTTCAGGGGCAGGATATAGAAGGACTCTTAGGGGTATTGGTGGAAATGAATGACTGGTTACAACACAGTATCTAATTATCATATAGGTGGGAAGAGTTGACAGGTCATAACACAGTATCGGACTATCATAAGGGCAGGGTAAAGAGTGAAACTTGTGTGCTAAATCACATAACACTTGCAGGAAGCTTTATGCAGAGTTATTTTCCAAGCAAGGTCAGGTATCTGTGCTCAGGAACACTCTCCAAACAAGGTGTGGCAAAGAAAAGGAAGCCCCTCTGAGAACGGGAGTTTTCCATTGTGTCCTGAGGTCAGAGAGCTATCTGGATATGGTGGACTACAATAGCAAGGTTCTCCAACAATGCAGAGACTCACAAGTCAAAGTACAAAGACAACTGCCTGTGGACTGTTTGGTACTAAACTGGGCATCTGTCTTGCTACCTCGAAGGTTCAGACAATGCCCCAGAATAAAAGACTGGAAAGCATGCAAGCACGGAGGTTGGAGAGGAGTGCTGTGAAGCAGTGTCTTCTGAATATGATGTGGCCATTACACTCTAGGAATTACCTAGAATTACAGAACAATACCTATGTAAGCCTGGGACAATCAACATTTTATCATGTGTGCAGAAGGGGCTCATGAGTTCCCATGCCTCACTGAGTAACTATAGGTATTGAAGAATGAGCTATTATTTTATTCAGTGGGATAACCAATTGGATATGTTGCCCAGTTTCCAGTAAAAAACTTCACACTCATGTTCATGACTACAACCATAATTAAACTCAGTGAGAGCAAAGTAGGGAGAGTCTTTTGGGAAGAGGGGGAGCTTCAATGGGAAAGAGAGAAAGGATGAAAGAAGGAAATACAGACAGTAAAACTGGCCAAATTTTAATATATACATACATGAATTGATTGTATATTTTAAAATTAAAATGCAAACAAGTTTTTATTTTTAAGGGAAAATTAGAATTTACACATGAAATTAACATGCATATAATCATGTCAACCAATGGCCCAGGTCATTTTTAAATAATCCTCATTAAAGAAAACGCATCAAAAATTAAATAAAACACGTAAGTCACAAAGATAGAGCTTGAAGATTTGTGTGACAGACACTTAGCTCTTTTGTGTTTCTACAAAAGAGATTCAATAAACCATCACCTTAGAGTCCCTCCCACATTCTACCTGGTCCATTTTGCCTAAAAGTGGCTTTCTCCTGTCACATAGTAAAGTTTTTCCTGTTTCAGGTTTCATATGTGTAGAACCATATGCTATCGTTTAGGTAGGACTTCCCCTACCTGCTTATAACGTGTGAGTCCTAACAGTGTTGTGTGGGACAGTAAAGGAGTTTCCCTCACTGTGGATTTCACTATATAACTGCTCCATGATGTTTATGCTTCTTCATTGTTTGTCTTGTTTTGTTCAGTTTGGGAATTGAATTCAGGGCCTCAGAGATGCTCTGAACTCACTGTACAATGCCTACCTTGGAAGAATAGGTGAGTGTTTCTGTTTTGAGGAACATAATGCTGATACAAAACTCTCGTGTATATGGATTAAAAACACTTCTTTTTACACAAAATATGAGAAAGTTGCTGGTTTGTGACTGACATTGTGACTGAATAATCTATGCCAACTGGCATCATGTACTTGCATAACCAATGCAATATTTCCTTTTTAAAAATAAACTAACAAATGCATTTTCCATTCCTGCCCATTTTATGGCAAAGTTAATATTATCATGTTGAGGTTCTACTTTAGAACTTACTGTTGTCTAAAAGAAGTATCTTTTGTCAACTATTTGGACATATTCTTTATAAAATGTGTTTAAGGCTTTAAGACATTTTACCATGAAGGTGTCATATTTTAAATGATTTATTGGAGACAATTTTATAGGTGGGTTTTTTAAGTGAATTGTCCCATTAGCTTGAATTTTAATAGTTTAAAGATACCTTTGGACTTTTGTCTAGAGCATTTCATGTCCTCTTTAAGAATTGGTTTGGTGGTATTCTTTTTCTTTCTGTTTTATGGAATAGTGTAGGAGCACTGCTATGAGCACACCTTTAAATGTCTGTACAATACAGCCATGAGTCCACATATTCCTGGATTTTCTTCTGAGGAGGTTTTCCATATCCAATACTAACAATTATCAACTGTTTAAGTGGCTTATATCTTCTTAATTTAGTTTTTATTGCTTTTATATGTTTCTAACTTTATATATTTCTTCTCATATTCCATTTTTATTGCAAAATTTCAGAGTACTCCCTGACGATTCTATGTATTTCCTTGGGATCTGTAGCAACCTCCCTCTTTTCATCTCTGATTTTACTTACTTGAATGTTCTCTCACTTTCTTTGGGTTATTTAACTATGAGTTTGTCAGACTTGCTCACCTTTTTAAAATAATAAACTCTGATCAATTCTATCTATCCATTTAATCTTTATTTCATTAATTTCTTCCTTGGGGTTCATTATATATTATAATCTACTGCTTTGGGGGCTTGTCTTATTTTCCTGGTGAGTACCAATAGTTTACTTATTTGATGGATTTCTGATTTTAATGTTATTTCTCATTTGCTCAGTTTGCTTTTTATATTACACAGTACCACCTGCCCAGTGGTGACATGGCATTTAACAAATCAATAATTACTTAAGAAAATGCTCTATAGACTTGCCTACGAGGTTCCCGTTCCCAGGAAACTCTTGCTTGTATCAAGTTGACAGAAAAAAAACTGGAATCCCATGTGTGCATGTAGTTTCTCTAGCTATTGATTTCTAGTTTCATTATACTACTATATGATAAGAAACGAAAAAGTATATTTTGACTTTTATATTTGGGAGACCTTGATATCTAACTAAGAATGTGGTCTATTTTACAGATTATTCCAAGGGCCTATGAGAAGAATATGCATTAAGTTTCTGTTGGATAGAATATTCTATAGACATCTAAAAAGTTTAGTTGCTCTACGGTGATGGTTCTCAATGTTCCTGATGCTATGCCCCTTTAATACAGTGCCTCATGTTGTGATAATCTCCAACCACAATTATTTTCATTGCTATTTCAAAATGTAATTTTGTTACTGTTATGAATCATAATGTAAATATCTGTGTTTTCTGATGGTCTTAGGTGACCCCTATGAAAGGGTTATTCAACCCCCAAAAGGGGCTAGAACCCATAGTTTGAGGAACACTGTTCTAAGGTATAGTTTAACTCCAAAGACTTTAAAGGGATTTTTAGTTTTGGTTTCCTTCCAGAGGTTACAATGGGGTATAGATTTCACATGGTATTATTGTATTAGGAACATATTTGAGATTTAAAATCCATAAATATTTGCTGTATTGAATTTGGAGCCCCAGTACACGTGTGTGTGTGTGTGTGTGTGTGTGTGTGTGTGTGTGTAAACATACCTATACATATACACACACACATATATATATAAGTATGTATATATACATTTATACATATACATGTATATTTGTGTCTATATATGAGGCATGTTTCTCAGAAATAACAGAAGATTATATCTAGGTTTTTAATTCTCTCAGATAATCTGCCTCTTCCAATGGTATAACAAAGGTATCCTCTAATCTTTCCTAAAAGTGCTATGTTAACAGCCACATTTTTTTGCCCAAGTCTTTTTTTTTATTTTTATTAACTTAAATATTTCTTATATACATTTCGAGTGTTATTCCCTTTCCCAGTTTCTGGGCAAACATCCCCCTCCCCTTCTTTATGGCTGTTCCCCTCCCCATCTTCCCCCCATTGCCGCCCTCCCCCCAACAATCTAGTTCACTGGGGGTTCAGTCTTAGCAGGACCTAGGGCTTCCCCTTCCACTGGTGCTCTTACTAGGATATTCATTTAATAGCCACATTTTTAAGGATATTTTCCTCTCTACAAATTTGTCTAGGATATTAATTCATCTCCATGGGGGTCATCTCCAGTGTATCACATGCTGAACTTAAGACAGAAAGGATAGGTCAGAAAAAGCTGAGCTTGGTTTCTTGAATGTAGTTTGGAGGGACTAAAATGGGGCAAGCATTTGAGGGGATGGTTCTATATGAAAATGGTAGCTATGTGCAGAATAATTAAATCATGAGCGGTGAGCTGGCGTCCGAACCTCCCTGATCCCGGCCTACAGCTCCCTGCTCCCAAACTCCGTGGGGGAGAGACAGGATCGCCCAGACCTGAGACTGCAGGGCAGGAGAGATCGCCACTTCTGCCCACCTTTGCCAATATCCCTGGCCCAAGAAGAAACTGTATAGGGCCAATGGGCACAGGAAGATAGGGGCAGAAAAGCTGCAGGAGCCCTGCAATGCAGACTGGGCCTGGATCTGAACGGAGCTGGTCAAACAGCTCCCTGCAACCAAATCCAGTGGGAGGGAGAGCTAGACCTTCAGAGGGGCAGACAGGCCAGGAAAACCAGAGGAGACTACTCTCTGCCGATATTTCTGACTCTAGAAGAAAACACCTAGGACCATCTTGGCCCCCTGCACACAGGGACACAGGAGAAGGAAGGGCAGGCCCTTCTGGTACCTACCCACAGGGACAGCTGAAAACCAGTGGACAGGAACGACTACACACCTGAAAGCAGAACACTCTGTTCCCACAACTGGCTGAAGGAAAATAGGAAAACATGTCTACAGCACTCCTGAAACACAGGCCTATAAGTCGGTGAAGCCACTGTCAGAAATAGCAAAACAAGGTAACACCAGAGACAACCTGATGGCAAGAGGCAAGCGCAAGAACCCAAGCAACAGAAATCAAGACTACATGGCATCATCAGAGCCCAATTCTCACACCAAAGCAAACACTGAATATTCAAACACACCAGAAAAGCAAGATCTAGATTTAAAATCACATTTGATAATGATGATGGAGGACTTTAAGAAAGACATAAAGAACTCCCTTAGAGAAATGCAGGAAACAAAAGTAAACAAATAGAAGCCCTTAGAGAGGAAACACAAAAAAACCCCTGAAAGAATTACAGGAAAACACAATCAAACAGGTGAAGGAATTGAAAATGGAAATAGAAACAATAAAGAAAGCACAAAGGGAGACAACCCTGGATATAGAAAACCAAAGGAAGAGACAAGGAGCCGTAGATACAAGCATCACCACCAGAATAGAAGAGAGAATCTCAGGAGCAGAAGATTCCATAGAAATCATTGACACAACTGTCAAAGATAATGGAAAATGGAAAAAGCCACTGGCCCAAAACATACAAGAAATCCAGGACACAATGAGAAGATCAAACCTTAGGATAATAGGTATAGAACAGAGTGAAGACTCCCAACTCAAAGGACCAGTAAATATCTTCAACGAAATCATAGAAGTAAACTTCCCTAACCTAAAGAAAGAGATGCCCATAAACATACAAGAAGCCTACAGAACTCCAAATAGATTGGACCAGAAAAGAAACTCCTACTGTCACATAATAGTCAAAACACCAAATGCACAAAACAAAGAAAGAATATTAAAAGCAGGAAGGGAAAAAGGTCAAGTAACATATAAAGGCAGACCTATCAGAATCACACCAGACTTTTCTCCAGAAACTATGAAAGCCAGAAGATCCTGGACAGATGTCATACAGACACTAAGAGAACACAAATGCCAGCCCAGGTTACTGTATCCAGCAAAACTCTCGATTAACATAAATGGAGAAATGAAAATGTTCCATGACAAAACCAAATTTAAACAATATCTTTCTACAAATCCAGCTCTACAGAGGATAATAAATGGTAAAGCCCAACATAAGGAGGCAAGCTACACTCTACAGAAAGCAAGAAACTAGCCACTTTGCAACAAAACAAAGAGAAGACAAGCACACAAACATAATCTCACCTCCAAATACGAAGATAAGAGGAAGCAACAATCACTATTCCTTGATATCTCTCAACATCAATGGATTCAACTCCAAAATAAAAAGACACAGATTAACAAACTGGATATGTAATAAGGACCTGCATTTTGCATCCTACAGGAAACACACCTCAGAGAAAAAGACAGACACTACCTCAGAGTAAAAGGCTGGAAAACAACTTTGCAAGCAAATGGTCTAAAGAAGCAAGCTGGAGTAGCAATTCTAATATCGAATAAAATCAACTTGACTTTTCAACCAAAAGTCATCAAAAAAGATAAGGAAGGATACTTCATATTAATCAAAGAAAAAATCCACCAGGATGAACTCTCAATCCTAAATATCTATGCCCCAAATACAAGGGAACCTATATACATAAAAGAAATTTTACTAAAGCTCAAAGCACACATTGCACCTCACACAATAATAGTAGGAGATTTTAACACCCCACTGTCATCAATGGACATATCATAGAAACAGAAATTAAACAGAGACATAGACAGACTAACAGAAGTTATGAACCAAATGGACTTAACAGATATAGGTAGAACATTCTATCCTAAAACTAAAGGATATAGCTTCTTCTCACCACCTCGTGGTACTTTCTCCAAAACTGACCATATAATTGGGCACAAAACAGGCCTCAACAGATACAGAAAGATAGAAATAACCCCATGCGTCCTATCAGACCACCACTGGCTAAAGCTGGTCTTCAATAACAATAAGGGAAGAACGCCCACATATACATGGAAGTTGAACAATGCTCTGCTCAATAATAACCTGGTCAAGAAAAAAATAAAGAAAGAAATTAAAGACTTCTTAGAATTTAATGAAAATGAAGGTACAACATGCCCAAACTTATGGGATACAATGAAAGCTGTGTTAAGAGGAAAACTCATAGCGCTGAGTGCCCGCAGAAAGAAACAGGAGAGAGCATATATCAGCTTGACAGCACACCTAAAATCTCTACAACAAAAAGAAGCAAATACACCCAGGGTGAATAGAAGGCAGGAAATCATGAAACTCAGAGTTGAAATCAACCAAGTAGAAACAAAAAGGACTATACAAACAATCAACAGAACCAAAAGATGGTTCTTTGAGAAAATCAACAAGATAGACCTACAAGATAGCCAGACTAACGAGAGGACACAGAGAGTGTGTCCAAATTAACAAAATCAGAAATGAAAAGGGAGACATAGCAACAGAATCAGAGGAAATTCAAAAAATCATCAGATCCTACTACAAAAGCCTATATTCAACAAAACTTGAAAACCTGCAGGAAATGGACAATTTCCTAGACAGATACCAGGTACCGAAGTTAAATCAGGAACAGATAAACCATATAAACGACCCCATAACTCCTAAAGAAATAGAAGCAGTTATTATTCCAACCAAAAAGAGCCCAGGTACAGATGGGTTAAGTACAGAATTCTATCAGATCTCCCTAGAAGACCTCATACCATTACTATCCAAACTATTCCACAAAATTGAAAGAGATGGAGTGCTACTGAATTCCTTATATGAAGCCACAATTATTCTTATACCTAAACCACACAAAGACCCAACAAAGAAAGAGAACTTTAGACCAATTTCCCTTATGAATATCGATGCAAAAAATACTCATTAAAATTCTTACAAACCGGATCCAAGAACACATCAAAACAATCATCTACCATGATCAAGTAGGCTTCGTCCCAGGTATGCAGGGATGGTTTAATATACGGAAAACCATCAACGTAATCCACTATATAAACAAAATGAAAGGTAAAAACCACATGATCGTTTCATTAGATACCGAGAAAGCATTTGACAAAATTCAATACCCCTTCATGATAAAAGTCCTGGAAAGAACAGGAATTCAAGGTCCATACCTAAACATAGTAAAAGCCATGTACAGCAAATGAGTAGCTGATATTAAACTAAATGGAGAGAAACTTGAAGCAATCTCACTAAAATCAGGGACTAGACAATTCTGCCCATTCTCTCCCTACTTATTCAATATAGTTCTTGAAGTCCTAGCCAGAGCAATCAGACAACAAAAGGAGATAAAAGGGATACAGATTGGAAAGGAAGAAGTCCAATATCACTATTTGCAGATGATATGATAGTATATTTAAGTGATCCCAAAAGTTCTACCAGAGAACTGCTAAACCTGATAAACAACTTCAGCAAAGTGGCTGGGTATAAAATTAACTCAAATAAATCAGTAGGCTTCCTCTACACAAAAGAGAAACAAGCTGAAAAAGAAATTAGGGAAACAACACCCTTCATAATAGTCCCAAACAATATAAAATACCTCGGTGTGACTTTAACCAAGCAAGTGAAAGATCTGTATGATAAGAATTTCAAGCCTCTGAAGAAAGAAACTGAAGAAGATCTCAGAAGATGGAAAGCTCTCCCATGCTCATGGATTGGCAGGATTAATGTAGCAAAAAATGGCCATTTTACCAAAACCAATCTACAGATTCAATGCAATCCCCATCAAAATTCCAATCCAATTCTTCATAGCTTTAGAGAGAACAATTTGTGAATTCATCTGGAATAGCAAAAAACCCATGATAGCTAAAACTATCCTCAACAATAAAAGGACTTCTGGGGGAAATCACTATCCCTGAACTCAAGCAGTATTACAGAGCAATAGTGATAAAAACTGCATGGTATTGGTACAGAGACAGACAGATAGACCAGTGGAATAGAACTGAAGACCCAGAAATGAACCCACACACCTATGGTCACTTGATTTTGGACAAAGGAGCCAAACCATCCGAGGGAAAAAAGATAACACTTTCAGCAAATGGTGCTGGTTCAACTGGAGGTCAACATGGAGAAGAATGCAGATTGATCCATTCTTATCACCCTGTACAAAGCTTAAGTCCAAGTGGATGAAGGACCTCCACATCAAACCAGATACACTCAAACTAATAGAAGAAAAAGTGGGGAAGAATCGTGAACACATGGGCACTGGAGAAAATTCCCTGAACAAAACTCCAATGGCTTATGCTCTAAGATCAAGAATCAACAAATGGGATCTCATAAAACTACAAAGATTCTGTAAGGCAAAGGACACTGTTGTTAGGACAAAACGGCAACCAACAGATTGGGAAAAGATCTTTACCAATCCTACACCAGATAGAGGGCTTATATCCAAAATATACAAAGAACTCAAGAAGTTAGACTGCAGGGAGACAAATGACCCTATTAAAAATGGAGTTCAGAGCTAAACAAAGAATTCACAGCTGAGGAATACCGAATGGCTGAGAAACACCTAAAGAAATGTTCAACATCTTTAGTCATAGAGAAAAGCAAATCAAAACAACCCTGAGATTCCACCTCACACCAGTCGGAATGGCTAAGATCAAAAACTCTGGTGAGAACAGATGCTAACAAGGATGTGGAGAAAGAGGAACACTCCTCCATTGTTGGTAGGATTGCAGACTGGTACAACCATTCTGGAAATCAGTCTGGAGGTTCCTCAGAAAATTGGACATTGCACTACCTGAGGACCCAGCTATACCTCTCTTGGGCATATACCCAAAAGATGCTATAACAAATAACAAAGACACACGCTCTACTATGTTCATAGCAGCCTTATTTATAATAGCCAGAAGCAGGAAAGAACCCAGATGCCCTTCAATAGAGGAATGGATACAGAAAATGTGGTACATCTACACAACAGAATACTACTCAGCTATCAAAAACACTGCCTTTATGAAATTCATAGGCAAATGGATGGAACTGGAAAATATCATCCTGAGTGAGGTAACCCAATTGCAGAAAAACACACATGGTATGCACTCATTGATAAGTGGATATTAGCCCAAGTGCTTGAATTACCCTAGATGCACAGACCACATGAAACTGAAGAAGGATGACCAAAATGTAAATGCTTCACCCCTTCTTTAAAAGGGGAACAAAAATAGGGAGGTAAAGTTTAGAACAGAGGCTGAAGGAACACCCATTCAGAGCCTGCCCCACATGCGGCCCATACATATACAGCCACCAAACTAGATAACATGGATGAAGCAAAGAAGTGCAGGCTGACAGGAACCAGATGTAGATCTCTCCTGAGAGACACAGCCAGAATATGGCAAATACATAGGCGAATGCCAGCAGTAAAGCACTGAACTGAGAATGGGACCCCTATTGAAGGAATCAGAGAAAGGAATGAAAGAGCTGAAGGGGCTTATGACACCATATGAACAACAATGCCAATCAACCAGAGCTTCCAGGGACTGAGCCACTACCCAAAGACTATACATGGGCTAACCCTGGTCTCCAACTGCATAGGTAGCTATGAATAGCCTAGTAAGTACCCCAGTGGAAGGGGAAGCCCTTGGTCCAGCCAAGGCTGGACCCCCAGTGAACAGGACTCTTGGGGGTAGGGTGGCAATGGGTGGAGGATGGGGAGGGGAACTCCCATACAAAAGGAAAGTTGGAGGAGTTAGGGGGATGTTTGCCTGAAAACTGGGAAAGGGAATAACATTTGAAATGTAAATAAGAAATACCCAATTTAATAAAGATGGAAAAAAATCATGAGAGGTAAAAACATGAACAAAGTAAGAATCTTGACACTTGAACAATCCCATCAAGCTAGATAAAGGAGTTAATGAGGAGAGAGTAATTCCTTAGATTCACTATTGAGGTCCTAACAGGCCAGAGCTCTAATTTATCTGTGCTATGAAATCATGCCAGGCAACAAAGGACAGACTGGGGAGAAGGGAATGGAGGGGAGGAGAGCAGGATTGAAGATTCCTCCTTTTCATTTTTGCAGGGGGTGAGCGCTCTGTGACTCAAGCAGGAGAAAGTGAAAGATTATTAACTTTTGGTACATACGATTCATTTTTAGACTGCTTTTTTTGTCCTGTGCAGCAGACTGTTTTAGATTATGGCAATTGAGACAATGGTACAAGATAGAAACTAAAAAGTGAATACAGAACTGTCATTTGAGTGTTCTTTTCTGACAGAGACAGGACAGTCATTGCTAAGCAGAGGCATGTGGGTGGGATTTACAGTGTCCACTGTTGCATGAAAACATACAACTGTATTCAACAATACTTTCCTTATAATTACCTTTCATCTGACTGAAATTCTGTTTTGGTTGATGTAACTTAAGCCTAGCTCACGAAGCTTAGGCATTTAACAGTTCACAAGATCTCAGATTTTCAACGGAGTCTCAACTTCTGTCAAAAATCCCAGGAGATACCTGAGCCTGGGAACTTGTCTGGAACTTTCTGGAGGGCTGTGGTATGTGATATGTTGACTTCTCTATTTGTTAATATTTGTGATAACATTTGAAGCACTATCTATTTATAGTAAGTGTCTCCAGTACTTACTTCTATAGCGCAGGATAAAAGTACATTGAATTCTGATAATGTCCTCCAACTATCTAAAAGTTTCTCCTGAGAACTTGCCAGGGAGTGGGGGAGAGCAGGGGAATTACTTGTGCAAGTTTGCATAAAAAAACCATAAACTCAGAGAAACAAGATTTCCCATAAAGAATGAGCTATTGTATAGACGTCTCCTAAGATACCCCTTTTAGACAAATAGATGTGGCTTTACTGTCAAGAGTTGCTTCCATTTAGAAGGACAAATGCTCCTGTCTAATGATGGTCTCATGGGTCAGTATTATGCAACTTGGAAAAAGAACACAAACAATAAAAGCTAAATATCTTATTAAGTCCTTTAGAACAAGAGAAATTTCTATTGTATTACTGTCAGAATTGCCTTTCCTGTCTACATTTTCTACACACTTTATACTTAGTACATTACAATTGAGGAAATAGTTAATAAAAAAGGCTCATGAGCCAATTCACCTGTAGGGACTCAGGAAATACCTTTTCTGGAATCCTTGCCTAGATAAGCCAAGTCCCTTGTGGTGACTGAGTGTCACACCATCCTTTGTGAAAAGATTGGCTTACCCAACACAGTGACATTGTACATGCCCAGTAGTACTCTGAATCCAAGGCTGCCAAGGACTTCATGAAGCATAGGCATCCCTGTGTGCCTGGGATCAATCCAGGAGGGAGGCAGCATGAAGAGCAGTTGCATGGTGTTGTTCCTTTCCCAAGATTCACTTCTCTCTCTCCCTAACCCAAAATTTCCAACACAGCAAGTCCTCACAACCACATGAGTATTCCCAGGAATGCTCCCTGAGCACAAGTAGTGCTTAACGGAGCCACTGTTAACAAAGAAATCAGAATCCCAAATTGAAAGCCCCTTAACTGTTACCTAAAGGGGGAGCTCAAAATATGTTTTCATAAGTACATGCTGAGCTCTGTGATTCTCCTATTGTACTTGTGTCAGAGTTAACTATAAACAAGAAAGGAAGGAAGAGAGAAGAGGGATGGAGGAAAGAGAGAGAAGAAAGGGAGAGAGAATGGACACTTTTCATATTTAATTGCCTTTTCAACATAGCAACTTTCATTAAATCCTTCAAATATAAAGTAAAACACTGAAGTGTATTATTTGTTAGCAACACACATTTGTAGAGCATTTCCCAAAGAAACTAAAGTTGGGAGTTTGAGAAATAGGCCAGCCCAGTCACAAGTGTGCTCACTGCCCAAACCTAAGCACTTGAATATCTTCCCCAGTACCATAAACAAAACTAGGGTATGGCAGCTTGTCACCCCAGCATTGGGCAGAGGAAAACAGTCAGATCTCTGGGCCTCAGTGGCTTTCTCTTCGTTTGAACACAGCATTGTGGCTAGATTGGGTCTCCCTGAAGGTTGACAAGAGCTAGCTGCAGAAGCTGTCCAGTGAGTTCTTCTAGAAAGAATGGTATGAACAGCAGTGGAGAGAAGCCTGGGCAGGGCAAGTCCTTCTTAAGGCCAAAGGCAAGGCTGGGTGGACTGTTGAGTATATGTCAACTTTTTAAAACCCAGCCAACTATCTTCTAAAGAGCTTGTCCTGTGCGGTTGATATAAATATGTCAGATTAACCTCCTGATACAGTCAGTGCTTCTAACAAATACATGAGGTGGAACACCCCATGAGAATTTGAGCCAAGTGATTTTAATAACGGTGAAACTGAAAATCTTTTCATGATTAAAGTCTGACTATTTATGAATTTGAAAGTACTTATTGCCATTACTCCTAACGTTTTGACCTTGTTTTTCCATTTATCTTTCTTAAAAGTTTTTCAAATAGATTTGAAAATTTAACCATATGCACATGCGCAAGTGCACATACATACAGAGTGATGACAGAGATAGGCAAACAGACACAGCTAGACAGAGAGAAGCAGACAGGAAGACAGACAGACAGACACACACACACACAGAGAGAGAGAGAGAGAGAGAGAGAGAGAGAGGCAGACTTGATAATGGATGAATAACTGGATAGGTAAATGATATTTAAAGATAAATGATAGATAGATAGATAGATAGATAGATAGATAGATAGATAGATAGATAGATAGATAGATAGATAGATGATAGATAAAAGATAGATGATGGATGGATACAGGTATAGAAGATATGGATGGATAAATAGATAGATGGATGGACGGATAGCCAGACAGATAGATTGATGATAGATAAGATAGACATTTTCCCCAGTAGTGTCTGATTTGTAAACTTTAAATATAATATATTTTGCAATTAAATGGTTATTAAAGTCATTATCATATTACCTTTCATAACTTATCTATCCTTTATTTTCTTTTATTACCTTTATCACACTCACAATTCATTTCCTTATGCTTGGGCAACAAAGTAATAATGCTATTTATACAGTCTCATGACCCTCTAATATCTACATCTGGTTTGAGTAATTGATCTCGTTTAATCTTTTTCTAATAGTATATTACTTTACCAAAAAGATTATTAATGTTAAAATTTGAGCATCTCATTGCATTGAGAGTCCATTTTTATCATCTAGGGTTTTTCGTCATACTAGGGTTTTATATGTAGTGAAATCTATTCTTGAGCTTTCTATTGCATTTCAACAGTCTGACCAGTCATGTGCCACTGCTTTTGTGTTTTCTTGTTTGTTTATTTATTTTTATTGGTTATTTTATTTATTTATATTTCAAATGTGGTCCCTTTCTCGGTCTTCCTCTGCACTCCCATCCCATCCCCCATCCCCATCTCCCATCCCCTGTCCCCCATCCTCTATCCCTTTTGCCTCTAAGAGTGCTCCCGCACTGACCTTCCCACTCCTGCCTCACCCTTCTAGCATCTTGCTTTTGTGTTTTAATACTACACGGTTTATAGTGCACTCTAATATCAAGTCAGATTCATCCTGTCCTAGAGACCTTACTTTCTGCCAAGCTGTCTTAGGCTATTCATTTTTACCATCTGAATTTAATACTTGCCTTTTCTAGTTTCGAAGAACTCATTGGGATTTATTCATGGCTAACTACAGTGATGTGATTTAAGATGTTGATGTCAAAGCATCCTGAAGTATCATAAGAGACATTCCACCCTCTTTCTTTTGCTTCTGCCTTTGATTCAACACTTGATTTGTAATTTTGTTCGAGCACACTTTGAGTCTATTTCTAAAGGCTTATATTTTGCTGTTGAACTTATAAAGTTTTATTCATTTTATTTCCACACTGGTCATGACTATACATGTGAATATTAACAGTTTTTGTTAATTTTATGTCCTTGCTGTATTTGCTTTGGTGGTTAGAAAAGTATATGGCATTTTACAATACAGATGTATTTTTTTTCTCAGTTTGTGTGGTGTTTACAATGTTGTCTTACCTAGCTGCACGGCGTATGTTCTGAAACAAACAGAGAGTAAAGGAGACCTCTTTTCTTGATCCTGCTCTTGCCTTTGTACAGTTCTGATCTCTTTCTTACTCACACATCTGGTTGTTTTTTTTTTCTTTTCCTTCTTTTGTTTAAATATTAGTTTGATTCATAGTTTTGTTTTGTTTTAATTTTTGATTTCTTTAAAGCACGGTAGGTCTGTATTTTGGAATCTCCATCTTTCTTAAAGAAATTCAGCCTATATATGATTACTGATATGTTTTCTCAATGAATATTTAGCATTAGGGATATTTTGTAAATTTGTGAAATATAGAACATGAATGTCTGTTGTCCACCCTTGATGTTTTAGAGTAATTTTCAAGTGTAGAAATAGATAAATATATCTGTATTCTTTCATGCAAAAACCAAAGTCCCATTTCAGCTTTGTTGTGTTTTTTCACACTTTGATAAATTAAAGTAACATATTCCCGATAGTTTGATTTATTTAAAGAATACAATTTTGCAAATAAATAAATTTACACTTCTGGTACTCTGGACATGCTTGGGTAGGTAAAATACCTATAGTACAATCATAAGGATCAGAGTTTAGATCCCCAGAATAGACATAACAATCCAGGCATGGTGGTGTGTACCTGTAACTCCCAGCACTGGGAGAATGTGTGTGGTGGTTTGAATGAAAATGGTCCTAAAGGCTTAGGAGAAGTGGCACTACAAGGAGGTGTGGCCTTGTGCAAGCTTAGGTCTTGTTGGAGGCAGTGGTCACTGTGGGCAGGCTTTGAGGTCTCCTATGCTCAAGCCAATATCCAATGTGACAATCTCGTACTGCTGTCTGTGGATCCAGAAGTAGAACTATCAGCTCCTCTCCAGCACCATGTCCATGTGCATCCCACCATGCTTCCCACCATGCTAATAAGGGAACTGTAAGCCAGCACCAATTAAATGTTTTCTTCACAGGAGTTCTGTGACAACCTCTATTTCCACTCTCACTCCCCAAAAAAAGTAATAACCCAGATAGAAAGCCATCAAAAAGAACTCTTTAAATTGTGATAAAGATGCTGAAATATATCTCTCCACAACTAATGGCTTCTGGTGTGTGTGTGTGGTGGGGGGTGGAAGTGTTGGTTTTCTTTAAGGGGCTGGCCATCAGGAGTTTGACCTTGCTCCAGTGAGTATAGGGCAACAAAAATTGAACTTGTATCTTTTTTTTCTTCTTCTTCTTTTGTTGAGGGGGGTCCCAAAAGTTGGAGAGTGGAGCTAGTAGGACTAGGAAGTAAGAGTGCTTGGGTTCATGATATGAAATTCCCAAATAAACCATAAAAATATTATGAAAGAATAAAAGAGTTGTCATGGTTATGGTGTTTTTCACAGTAATAAAACAGTAACTAAGACAATATGTCATATAGGTAACTCCCTTAAACTTATTGGCCAGTTGTTTCAGCTGATAGATGAGCTGTTCAGTTCAGTGAAAGGTCCTGTCTCAAAAAAAAAATTGAAGTGGGGATCAATCTAGGAACAATATCCAACACACACTTCTGGTTACCACACAAAAGCATGTACATATGCATATACTACAAACATCACACACATACATGCACACAGACACACACATAGACACACACATGCACGCACGCACACACACACACACACGCACACGCACATACGCACATGCAGAGGCACACACTCTGTTTCACAGACTAAACAATATTATTCCACTTCTCCCAGAACTACATCTACATTTTTTCTACTTTTCTTATTAGGACTACTTTAGTAGTCAAAGGATAGAAGGCATGTTACATTAAGCCATCAATTCATTTTGGTTTTTTAATTAAATTCTGTTTTGACACGATCTTAGGTGTAGATATATGATGATACAAAATTGGTATTTCTTGTATATTTGCATGAACAATAAATTAATCAGAACATATAAGTAGATATATAAGTAGATATTACAAAGGAGACTTATTAGAGAAATGTTTAATAGTATAAAAACAAGTTTTCTTGGAAGGAATTTAACTCAAGCTTAATGTTAAAAGATTAAGAAAAATATGTATAAATAGAAAGACAGACTATTGCCCACAAGATTAGCCAGGTACACCGACCCCACAAGGATCTTAGAGAGTTATTGGCATTTCTGTCTTCTGAGACTATCTAGAAAACAGCTACTATTAACACTAAGCACAAACAGTTTCCTGCTCTTAGCTTTTAATCTTTTTACCTGAAAGGTTTCATGGATCCTTGGAGAGATGCCTGGTTCTGGAGATGTGCAGAAAGTTTGAAAATATGCTAATACAACCTGCAGCATCTCTTCACTCCAGAAAATAAAAGGGAGGCTAAAGATGGCTTCCAGTGGTCAGGGATGCCACAGACACTGTCTGAAAAACAGAGTCAATAACAATGCACAGTATGGTAACTCAAATCACAAAGTAAATTTGAATATAGATGATATAAATTGGCACTGTACTGATTTACATTACAAAGTAAAAGAGACTTTTTCTCATACGGAAGGATCTCACTTTTTTTTTTTCCATACAAATTCTCCATCAAAGCCACAAAACTTGCCCCTCGGTAAATGTCAATTTTTCCTAATGTCTCATTTACACAACATTGTTTGTTTTTAGTATTACCAGCAAAGAATAAGAAAACTATTTTGAAATAGAGATTTAAGGAAAAAAAACAAATTGAAAGGCTAATCCCCAGTTTTGCTCTTCTAATATCTGAAAATCTGTAATGTTTTTCCATTTTATATAAAAGTGTGCTTTTATCATGTGAAGCCTAATTAGGAAGCGATAAAACTGTCTTGCCCAGTGATTTCAAAGGTCTAGCTCACTAATAATGTAAGAAGGATTTGTATCAAGCCAGAAGGCACTGCTGCTTTAAAGAAATTACACATGATCTTCTAATTTGGGCTTTATACCTCTAATTGAATGTTTGTACCATTTACAATGTCACAGTCCTTAAGATTTAACTTAATCACTTCCACGTGGTATTTCTTATGTTCCCCACCAGTCTTCTCAAAAGATCCAAGTGTATATTTGTGTAAGTGTGTGATTTCCTTTCTTTTCTATAAATTATTTGATTTTTTAAAATTAAAATATAATTAATATCATTTTTCACCTTTCCTCCCTCTACTCCTTCCCATGTATCTTCCCTTTTCTCAGGTATGCACTTCATTTCTTTAATTACACACACACACACACACACACACACACACAGAGACACACACATACACACATACACACACATACACACACAGACACACACACAGACACACACAGACACACACACATACACACACACACACACACACACACACACACACACACAGGCACTCCAGCATAACAAATACTGCCTGCTAAGTCTGCAATGCTACTTTGAATGTATATTCTCTTATAGCAGATCACTTGGTATTGGAGAACTAATTGGTGCATTTCCTTAGGGAAGACTCTGTATCATCCCTCAGCATCCCTTAGTTAGCCTGCAGTTCCTGTCTACCTTTCCACATAGCATGTCTATTATCCTTGTCCAGGTCCTGTTTAGGCAGCCATGTTGATGAGACTTTATGGGAACAAAGTCTCTGACTTTTCTAGGAAACCAAACTTCTAGGTCTCATAGCAAACTTCCTGTTCCTGTGGCTCTTGTGCTCATTTCACCCTGTCTTAGAAACTTATGATTCTCAAAGGACACAATAGAGCATATTTATTTTTCTGGTTTTAATTTTTCTAACATGGTATAATTATCTGTCCTACTCTTATTAAGAACTAGATGTATATGAGGCATCATATCTGCCAGTAAGATAAAATGACACAGTCCTTTTACTGTCCCCATTCTCCACATTGCTTCTTGGTTCTGCAGTTCTGGGGACCCAGGACCCTTAACACACTAGGCAAGCAAACTCTATACAACATCTATACACAAGATGTCAGGACCTTGTACTGGTAACATGTATATGCTAGTTAGGCACTCAAAGATGCAAACTTATTATGGCCTCCCAAGATTTCTAGATTGATCTAAATAGCTATGAAGCACAATTTTATCAAGGACAAATAGGTCCCTAACAGTCTTTAAATTTTTAGTTTTTGAGGAACAAAAATGAGGTTAAGGCATAACATAAATTATCTAAGTAGCCTTTGAACCAGAAATAAATCCCAAAATTAGCATCTGAAGATGTTTCTGTCAGTAAAATTTCTGAAGCATAGTATTGGTGGTAGAATATCAAGTCTCAAGATGTCTTTGAAAAGCAAGAAAGATACACTTTTAAATGATTTACAATCTTATATTAAATCCAGTTTGAAATCAACAAGAAAAACTTGATAGTATTATAGAATTTTGATTTGTTAATTTAATTTTAGTTTGTTAATTACCACTTTTAAAAACATATTCACACACTAAACTATATTAAAATTATTTTGTTATATAGACTTAAATTTAATTACTGAAGATTTGAAGGTTTTTCCCAATCCTTATATTAAGGTTAAGTAATAGCTATATTGTTTATTTGGTATTTATATCTGTAAGCTCAAGTTTCTCAATAAATAGTTCTGCATTATTTTTCACCTTGTTGTTAAGGAATGGAGTATGTGTGCAAAGAACAATGAAAAAAGGAGAGTAGACCAGACTTCATCAGGGTGAAATGTTCCCAGATTACACCATTCAAGTCTCCAAAACTCTACACCTGAATGCTGTATCATATAAGAAAAAGGGTGCTAAACTGCCAGGATGGGAAGCTGGGAGAAGAGGTGTTTCATGTACCTGTGGTGGATATGCAAGCATATGGGAGAAGCACACTAAAAGCTGAGGATGTCAGACATTCGCCTAACAAGTACAGAGAAGAACTAACACAATTGCCTCTATTTGTAATTAAAAATAGAGTAAACAGAGAAATCAGTTAGGAAGGAAAGCAAATGTGGGTGGAAGATGGAAATAGAAAAAGCATAGAGGATAAAGATAAGTAAGAGAATCCTGTGTATGAAGGAAGGAGGAGAATTATAGTCAGAAACAAACCCACAATCTTCTGTGATGGAACAAGTTGATAGTAGGTGCCCTTCTCTGCCCACTCCCACTTTACGACCTGAGAGAAAAAGTGGGAACAGCCAGGGGTGATGGACACCTCAGGCAATTAATGAGCATGAGGAGAAACAACTTTTTGGGAGGTAGTTTCAAGGAGAAGCTCCTTTAATTAGGGGTAACAAAGGCTAGTTAAACCTTTGGGATGCCTGAAGATGCTTTCAGGGTGAGTGAACATTATTGGTCAGGGTCAGGGTACTGGGATGCCTCATTTGCATATGGAGGAATTCCAGGTGCTATTAGACATGACATTATAAGGAGAAAGGAAATTTCACCTGGCTATTGAGCTATTTTACATCCTCTGCCGGGGTAAAATTGACAGCATGAGTCTATGTGCACTAGGACATGCAGGCACAGGGCAGAGGCAGGGGCAGTCCTACTCATACCAATCTCAGGATGAGATTTCTGGAAGAGAAAATGGTATGAGCTGCCCCCTCCAGTGGTCAGCACCAGAACAGTCTAACTCTACTGTAATTCACCTGCCATGCTGTCAGAAGCCTCCCTGGTCTCAAGGTGCTTCATCACTTTCGGATCTGCTCCTTCTCTACTGCTCTCTCCAGTCACAGCAATATGCTTTTCTTATCACCAACCATGAGTTAAGGGTTTATCTCTCCTCACATCATCTCCAATACTGTCAGATTTTTTAAAATAAATATTTTTACTAATTCTTTGAGAACCTCATACAATCACCTGCAGTTCCCCCTTAATCCCTCCCAAATCTACATTCATGATCCCACCTCAACTTCTTGTCCTAGATTCTATGAGAAAGCTCTTGGATATAGTGAACACAGTAGAGATGGACAATACAAAATCAATAATTTAAAAAAAACATCATTTATACCAACAATAAACTCTCAGAGAAATAGGTTAGAAAAAAAAACATAATTCATTATAGTTCCAAGAATAAAGTATCTAGTATTAATCCTAATTTTTAAAAAAGAAATGAGAAAAGTATAATTATTCTACAGAATAAAAACTTAAAGTCATTGAAAAAGAAAATCAAAGAAGACTCTAGACAATGAAAAGCAATCCATGTTGCTGGGTTGGCAGAATGAATATCATGAAAGAAATTATACTAAAAGAATTAATCTACAGATTTAATGCATTGTCTATCAAAAATTTGATGTCCTATTTCAAAGATTTAGAAAAAATAAGTCCTACAATTCATATGGAACTAAAAAGACCACTAATAGGCAATCAACCTCAGAAAATAATACCATAGCAATGTTGACCTCACATATTATTACAGAACTACAGTGATAAAAAACATAGTCTAGTACTGGCATCAAAACAAACAGGTAGGCCAATGGGTTAGAATAAAAGACTTAAAAAGAAGCTGACAGTTATGGTACATAATTTTTATCTGTTCAATCACTAACATTTATTGCTATTGTTTTTCCAATTTCATATTTATTCTTTTTTTCTCCTGCTAGTCACTGGTTAAGGGATGAGGGTTTACCTTATGTTCCTTTAAAAATATAAAAATTGTCAGTGTGAGATCCTTCTTGTGGATATTGCAGTTACAGGGAAGGATAACTGTGCACAGTCTTCAGTTTCTATGTCAGGAGATTGTATATATTTTTCTTCATACAATGTATTTTGATTATCCCTCTCTCAAATCCTTCAAGATCCTCCTACCTCCTTACCTGGCCATTTCACTCTTTATGGTTTTGCATGAACTAACTCTCTCTCTCTCTCAAGAAAAAACTCCACAAAACAAACCAGAAAAATCCTAGTAAGATTAAAAAATAGCATGCTAAACAAAACCACCTAATTTTGACAGAGGTGACAACAACATGCAGAAGAAAGGGTGTGGCCTATTCTACAGAGGATGCTTCCACCAGACATTCAACTTTAGAAGTCATATTTAAAAACTTGAGATATATACCTTTTACCTTCCATACAAATCAAACCATAAATGGACCAAGGGCTTTCATTTAAAATCTGAAATGCTGAAACTGTTAGTTGACATCATAAAGGGTCATCTTCACGAAGTAGAGTAGGAGAGAACTCTCCAGACAGAACATTAATAGCACAGGAACTTCTGAACACCTTGATTTGTTTTCCATCTAAAAGGAAAACCAGTGTAGCCAGTATATTTCAAGGAAACACTTCTAGTTATTTATTGCTATGCCTCAAACTATTCTAAAACACAACAACATAAAGCAGCAGCATTTGCTGTTCACTTGACTCTTCAATTCAGGGAGTTCTTGGAAGCAGCTTGACTCTGTTTTGGGTATCAGCAAAGGGAGCCTGAAGACAAGGAATCAGAATCTTTTGAAATCTCTTTTGATTTCACTGTGCTCTAATTAGCTTTCTTTTGCTTTGATAAAACACTGAGCAAAAGTAACCTTAGGAGAAAATGTTTATTTCAACTTATAGATTAGTACAACTTTATTTCAACATCATCCAGAGAAGTCAGGGCAGAAGTACGATGCACAAACCTGGAGACAAACCTGAGGCCCATAAAGGAATTCTTCCTACTGGTTTGCTTTCCATAGCTTCTTCAGACAGCTTCCTTATACAACTCAGGACTGGGAAGTTCTGGGGCATCCCTGGACTTATAGTCCTGGGTGCTATAAAAGAAATTTGAATGAATAAGTCACGAAGAGCAAACCAGTAAGCAGCAGCCCTCTATGACCATCAGCTCCTGCCTTGAATTCCTACCCTGAATTTGCTGGATGATAAGATGAAAAAAATCTTTCTTGCCCAAGTTGCTTTTGGTCATGGCGTTTAATCACAGCAATAGAAACCCTAAATGAGATAGCTGGAAAAACATTCTCTAGGCAATTAAATTCTGTTGCCATTCTGTGTGTGTTTAAACAGGACCATCCATGAAAGTGCCACAGGGTCTGCATTGATGTTACAAACTTTACCAAGTAGATGACATCACCCATATTCAATCTATAAACTACAATGATTAACTGTGAACATTAATTGTCTTCCAAAGAATAGCCTGTATCCATTATATTTGGGTCCCAAAAATAATATTTTTAGAATATGCCAAGATGTGTAGCATTCCTTGAATATAATATTTAAGAATTGAGGTGTTTACAGTTTTTAGATGCTAGACTTTCTTAACACTTTGATGAGGTTAGAACAATTATTCCCCAGATCAAGTTTGGCAGCAACAGTTCATAAAACTCAAATCAGGAATTGAACTCTCTGTAGACAAGATTTGTTTTTCTTTTTCCATTCCATGTCTAGAAATACCTTCTTTCTACTTTAATGTGTTCTGATCAATGCTGGCCTTAAGTATAAGGCCACAGCTTTGAAGCCTTATAGTACATTATGTTTCTCTAGCTGAAATAACTCAATTCAAACACTGCTAGCTTTAAAATATACCAGAGATTGCCAATTCCTTGCAAAAACCCAGGTGCTAATGATTTAACAAGCAAACTCCTCATCTGGAACCCTGACCTTTCTCTGTGTCTAAAAGAAAATTTCACTTTGAAGGGTATTTCAATCTTAGATTGTTAGACAAAGAACATTTTTCAGCTTCCAACTTCACAAAAAAGTTTTCAACACTCCAGTTAATAAACTAAAATAATTCTTAATAAATGTAGTCCTACTATAATAGTACCTCCTTTAAAATATTTATATTCGTTTATTTGCATGTGCATGTGTATTCATACATGTGCCACAGAGAACAGGTAGATGATAAAGGACAAGTTAACAGGATCAGTTCTCTGCTTCTTTCATGTGCAGAACTTCAGCACTGAACTTAGGTTGTCCGGTTTAGTATTAAGTACCTTTGGCCAATGAGTCATCTTACAAGCCCTAGAATTTTCATGAAAAACAAATTACTTCTAATCTCACAGATCTAATCTCACAGATCTGTCATTTCCATATTTGGGTAATTACAAAGATCAGTCACTTTTTAAAAAATAAAAACACAATGTGTTTACATTGGTTACTTTTCTATTGATGTGATAAAACACTATGACAAGGAAAGAATTTATCACAACTTGTGTTTCCAGGAGGTTACAATCCATAATTGTGAAAACGTGTTATCAGAGCCAATGGCTGAGGGTTCACATCTTGAATGGCAAGCACAAGTAGAGAAAACAAGCTAGAAGTGGCTCCAATCATTTTACTCTCAAAGCCCTTCTTCAGTGACATACTTCCTCCAACAAGGCCACACCTACTAAACCTCCCCAAACAGTGCCACCAACTGAGGATCAAATATTCAAATGCCTGAGATTATGGGGGAACAACTCATTCAAACCACCATGCCCTTTCTCTGTATTCTAACATCTAAGTGATCACAGGGAAACAATTTCATTAAAAAGGTCAATAAACTTTCACATGATGTGTAAAACCTAGTACGATGTTCCATATGCCTTCCATATGACATAGAGCTAAGTATATTCAATTTCCGTATAGTGAACACTAAAAAATATAGGTCTAACATCAAATACTTGACAATGCAGTTATTTACTGCAGAATTCTTTTAAATCTGTACTTTATTGCATGTGCTTATAGGTGTGTTTATGTTTATTATGTATGTGCATTTGTGAATGTTTGCAAGAACATTTATGCATGCATTTAGAATCCAGAGGTTGGCACCAGCATCTTTCTCAATCATTCTCCACTTTTTTTAAAAAATGTATTTTATTTTATTTTATTTTATTTTATTTTATTTTATTTTATTTGAATGTATACACACACACATGCATGCAAGTACCCTGAGGGCCAGATAGGGGTGTCAGATTGATATCTGAAACCCTGGATTTGTTAGTACAGGTGATGTGAGCTGCCTGACATGGGTACTGAGGACCAAACTGCTTTCCTATAAGAACATCAAAGATTAACTGCTAAATCCTCTTTCTGGCTCCTAAACCTTATTTTGGGGGGAACAGATGCACTCACTGAAGTTGAATTTGACTGATTTGTCTAGGGTAGAAAGCAAGCCCAGGGTATCCCATGTCTCTATCTCCCTAGCTCTGGAATTATAGGTGCAAGCAGCTAGTTACATGGGTGTCAAGGATCTAGTCCTGGCCCTCACATGCCCCAGAAAACACCTTGCTAAGTGAGCCATCTACTAAGTCCTGTTGTGGACATTAAAGTATCATGAAGGAAAATGTAGATACCTTTGCATCTTACAAGATACTCAGTCATACAGCACATGACTTTTACAAACCTTTCTCCTCTCCCTAAGTGCTCTGCTGCTCCGATATTCTCTACTTCATTATTTAGGCAGGAAGTGTGGAAGCTCCAAATATCCTAATGCAAATATGTTTACTAACTTCACTTGCTCACATATATCCATAGTATATTGGCATTAAATGTAAAATATGTGATGTGTTTGAATAATTGCTTATTTCCCCCACTATAGGGGGAATTATAATGAGACAGAGACCAGGTCTGAGAACCCAGCATATTCCCAGAGACAAGCTTCTGGAAGGCTCACTGGACTTGTAGACATTGAATGTCCTCTGGATTGGACTTCTGTCAATGTAACATCCGTGTGCATTCTGTGTATAAATATCAACAGTTGCATGCTGCTTGCATTAATCAATGGCATAAAACTATTCATAGTGAGCAGCATTAACGATGATTTGGACTGAAGAGGGTTAAAACTTTTGCTGCCTGAGTAGTAGATCTTCAAGACTAATGGGATCCTGTTTTAGATCATGGAAAAAAAAGGAAAAAAGAAAGAGAAAACAAACACAGGCAGTTGCTTTAATAGTTATTAATGGTTGTTGTCAGGGATACAACTATTGACTGAAGATGAGTCAGACCAACCATAAAAAGCCTTTGGGTCCTGAGCATGAACAGAAGAGAAAAGGACCTATAACTGTTCATGAGCTCACCAAAGAGAGCCTGCTAATTAAATATCGAGGTGTTTACCTCCAACAGCCATTATGGGAAACTAATGAACTTGTTCAAAGGATGCAAGCAAGTTATCACCTGCTTTGTCAGTCAATACAACTGGAAAGAAGCAATTTCCATCCCTGTAGGGACCCACAGGTTTATTCAGAAGCCACCAGGTTTTAATTAGCTTCAAAGCAGTCATACTGGGTGATAAAGTTTACCCATCCACCTTTTTGGTCACATAAAAAAATCATTTTAAAATATAAAACATGTTGTGAAGTTGTGCATGCCTCTGTGTAGCATTCATTTTATCTAGAACATGAAGGAAATTTAAATAATAGAAAGAGAACAAATGTCTGTTTTGAAATGGGTATAACATAAATTGTCTGAAAAAAATAAAGATTTAATCAAAACATCATTGTTCAGTATGCATCGGATTTAGAAAACATCAAAGTCCCCCCGGCCCGCAGCAGCTCTCTGCTCCCAGACCCGGTGAGAGAGAGACCCAACCGCCTGGTCAGGTGGGCACTCCTGAGGCTGCAGAGCGGAAGAGACCACCAACACTGCTCACCCCTGCCCACATCCCTGGCCCAAGAGGAACCTGTATAAGGCCTCTGGGCTCCCGTGGGGGAGGGCCCAGGAGCGGCAGGACACCGGCCTGAGACACCACCAGAACCTGAAAGAAACAGACCGGATAAACAGTTCTCTGCACCCAAACCCCGTGGGAGGGAGAGCTAAACCTTCAGAGAGGCAGACAAGCCTGGGAAACCAGAAGAGACTGCTCCCTGCACACACATCTCGGACGCCAGAGGAAAAAGCCAAAGACCATCTGGAACCCTGGTGCACTGAAGCTCCCGGAAGGGGCGGCACAGGTCTTCCTGGTTGCTGCCGCTGCAGAGAGCCCCTGGGCAGCACCCCACGAGCGTACTTGAGCCTCAGGACCACAGGTAAGACCAAATTTTCTGCTGCAAGAAAGCTGCCTGGTGAACTCAAGACACAGGCCCACAGGAACAGCTGAAGACCTATAGAGAGGAAAAACTACACACCCGAAAGCAGAACACTCTGTCCCCATAACTGACTGAAAGAGAGGAAAACAGGTCTACAGCACTCCTGACACACAGGCTTATAGGACAGTCTAGCCACTGTCAGAAATAGCAGAACAAAGTAACACTAGAGATAATCTGATGGCGAGAGGCAAGCGCAGGAACCCAAGAAACAGAAACCAAGACTACAATGCATCATCGGAGCCCAATTCTCCCACCAAAACAAACATGGAATATCCAAACACACCAGAAAAGCAAGATCTAGTTTCAAAATCATATTTGATCATGATGCTGGAGGACTTCAAGAAAGACATGAACACACTTAGGGAAACACAGGAAAACATTAATAAACAAGTAGAAGCCTACAGAGAGGAATCGCAAAAATCCCTGAAAGAATTCCAGGAAAACACAATCAAACAGTTGAAGGAATTAAAAAGGGAAATAGAAGCAATCAAGAAAGAACACATGGAAACAACCCTGGATATAGAAAACCAAAAGAAGAGACAAGGAGCTGTAGATACAAGCTTCACCAACAGAATACAAGAGATGGAAGAGAGAATCTCAGGAGCAGAAGATTCCATAGAAATCATTGACTCAACTGTCAAAGATAATGTAAAGCGGAAAAAGCTACTGGTCCAAAACATACAGGAAATCCAGGACTCAATGAGAAGATCAAACCTAAGGATAATAGGTATAGAAGAGAGTGAAGACTCCCAGCTCAAAGGACCAGTAAATATCTTCAACAAAATCATAGAAGAAAACTTCCCTAACCTAAAAAAAGAGATACCCATAGACATACAAGAAGCCTACAGAACTCCAAATAGATTGGACCAGAAAAGAAACACCTCCCGTCACATAATTGTCAAAACACCAAACGCACAAAATAAAGAAAGAATATTAAAAGCAGTAAGGGAAAAAGGTCAAGTAACATATAAAGGGAGACCTATCAGAATCACACCAGACTTCTCGCCAGAAACTATGAAGGCCAGAAGATCCTGGACTGATGTCATACAGACCCTAAGAGAACACAAATGCCAGCCCAGGTTGCTGTATCCAGCAAAACTCGCAATTAACATTGATGGAGAAACCAAGATATTCCATGACATAACCAAATTTACACAATATCTTTCTACAAATCCAGCACTACAAAGGATAATAAATGGTAAAGCCCACCATAAGGAGGCAAGCTATACCCTAGAAGGAGCAAGAAACTAATCGTCTTGGCAACAAAACAAAGAGAATGAAAGCACACAAACATAAACTCACATCCAAATATGAATATAAAGGGAAACAATAATCACTATTCCTTAATATCTCTCAATATCAATGGCCTCAACTCCCCAATAAAAAGACATAGATTAACAAACTGGATACGCAACGAGGACCCTGCATTCTGCTGCCTACAGGAAACACACCTCAGAGACAAAGACAGACACTACCTCAGAGTGAAAGGCTGGAAAACAACTTTCCAAGCAAATGGTCAGAAGAAGCAAGCTGGAGTAGCCATTCTAATATCAAATAAAATCAATTTCCAACTAAAAGTCATCAAAAAAGATAAGGAAGGACACTTCATATTCATCAAAGGAAAAATCCACCAAGATGAACTCTCAATCCTAAATATCTATGCCCCAAATACAAGGGCACCTACATACGTAAAAGAAACCCTACTAAAGCTCAAAACACACATTGCACCTCACACAATAATAGTGGGAGATTTCAACACCCCACTCTCATCAATGGACAGATCATGGAAACAGAAATTAAACAGTGATGTCGACAGACTAAGAGAAGTCATGAGCCAAATGGACTTAACGGATATTTATAGAACATTCTATCCTAAAGCAAAAGGATATACCTTCTTCTCAGCTCCTCATGGTACTTTCTCCAAAATTGACCATATAATTGGTCAAAAAACGGGCCTCAACAGGTACAGAAAGATAGAAATAATCCCATGCGTGCTATCGGACCACCACGGCCTAAAACTGGTCTTCAATAACAATAAGGGAAGAATGCCCACATATACGTGGAAATTGAACAATGCTCTACTCAATGATAACCTGGTCAAGGAAGAAATAAAGAAAGAAATTAAAAACTTTTTAGAATTTAATGAAAATGAAGATACAACATACTCAAACTTATGGGACACAATGAAAGCTGTGCTAAGAGGAAAACTCATAGCGCTGAGTGCCTGCAGAAAGAAACAGGAAAGAGCATATGTCAGCAGCTTGACAGCACACCTAAAAGCTCTAGAACAAAAAGAAGCAAATACACCCAGGAGGAGCAGAAGGCAGGAAATAATCAAACTCAGAGCTGAAATCAACCAAGTAGAAACAAAAAGGACCATAGAAAGAATCAACAGAACCAAAAGTTGGTTCTTTGAGAAAATCAACAAGATAGATAAACCCTTAGCCAGACTAACGAGAGGACACAGAGAGTGCGTCCAAATTAACAAAATCAGAAATGAAAAGGGAGACATAACTACAGATTCAGAGGAAATTCAAAAAATCATCAGATCTTACTATAAAAACCTATATTCAACAAAACTTGAAAATCTTCAGGAAATGGACAATTTCCTAGACAGATACCAGGTATCGAAGTTAAATCAGGAACAGATAAACCAGTTAAACAACCCCATAACTCCTAAGGAAATAGAAGCAGTCATTAAAGGTCTCCCAACCAAAAAGAGTCCAGGTCCAGACGGGTTTAGTGCAGAATTCTATCAAACCTTCATAGAAGACCTCATACCAATATTATCCAAACTATTCCACAAAATTGAAACAGATGGAGCCCTACCGAATTCCTTCTACGAAGCCACAATTACTCTTATACCTAAACCACACAAAGACACAACAAAGAAAGAGAACTTCAGACCAATTTCCCTTATGAATATCGACGCAAAAATACTCAATAAAATTCTGGCAAACCGAATTCAAGAGCACATCAAAACAATCATCCACCATGATCAAGTAGGCTTCATCCCAGGCATGCAGGGATGGTTTAATATACGGAAAACCATCAACGTGATCCATTATATAAACAAACTGAAAGAACAGAACCACATGATCATTTCATTAGATGCTGAGAAAGCATTTGACAAAATTCAACACCCCTTCATGATAAAAGTCCTGGAAAGAATAGGAATTCAAGGCCCATACCTGAACATAGTAAAAGCCATATACAGCAAACCAGTTGCTAACATTAAACTAAATGGAGAGAAACTTGAAGCAATGCCACTAAAATCAGGGACTAGACAAGGCTGCCCACTCTCTCCCTACTTATTCAATATAGTTCTTGAAGTTCTAGCCAGAGCAATCAGACAACAAAAGGAGATCAAGGGGCTACAGATCGGAAAAGAAGAGGTCAAAATATCACTATTTGCAGATGACATGATAGTATATTTAAGTGATCCCAAAAGTTCCACCAGAGAACTACTAAAGCTGATAAACAACTTCAGCAAAGTGGCTGGGTATAAAATTAACTCTAATAAATCAGTAGCCTTCCTCTATACAAAAGAGAAACAAGCCGAGAAAGAAATTAGGGAAACGACACCCTTCATAATAGACCCAAATAATATAAAGTACCTCGGTGTGACTTTAACCAAGCAAGTAAAAGATCTGTACAATAAGAACTTCAAGACTCTGAAGAAAGAAATTGAAGAAGACCTCAGAAGATGGAAAGATCTCCCATGCTCATGGATTGGCAGGATTAATATAGTAAAAATGGCCATTTTACCAAAAGCAATTTACAGATTCAATGCAATCCCCATCAAAATACCAATCCAATTCTTCAAAGAGTTAGACAGAACAATTTGCTAATTCATCTGGAATAACAAAAAACCCAGGATAGCTAAAGCTATCCTCAACAATAAAAGGACTTCAGGGGGAATCACTATCCCTGAACTCAAGCAGTATTACAGAGCAATAGTGATAAAAACTGCATGGTATTGGTACAGAGACAGACAGATAGACCAATGGAATAGAATTGAAGACCCAGAAATGAACCCACACACCTATGGTCACTTGATTTTTGACAAAGGAGCCAAAACCATCCAATGGAAAAAAGATAGCATTTTCAGCAAATGGTGCTGGTTCAACTGGAGGTCAACATGTAGAAGAATGCAGATCGATCCATGCTTATCACCCTGTACAAAGCTTAAGTCCAAGTGGATCAAGGACCTCCACATCAAACCAGACACACTCAAACTAATAGAAGAAAAACTAGGGAAGCATCTGGAACACATGGGCACTGGAAAAAATTTCCTGAACAAAACACCAATGGCTTATGCTCTAAGATCAAGAATCGACAAATGGGATCTCATAAAACTGCAAAGCTTCTGTAAGGCAAAGGACAGTGTGCTTAGGACAAAACGGCAACCAACAGATTGGGAAAAGATCTTTACCAATCCTACAACAGATAGAGGCCTTATATCCAAAATATACAAAGAACTCAAGAAGTTAGACCGCAGGGAAACAAATAACCCTATTAAAAAATGGGGTTCAGAGCTAAACAAAGAATTCACAGCTGAGGAATGCCGAATGGCTGAGAAACACCTAAAGAAATGTTCAACATCTTTAGTCATAAGGGAAATGCAAATCAAAACAACCCTGAGATTTCACCTCACACCAGTGCGATTGGCTAAGATCAAAAACTCAGGTGACAGCAGATGCTGGAGAAAGAGGAACACTCCTCCATTGTTGGTGGGATTGCAGACTAGTAAAACCATTCTGGAAATCAGTCTGGAGGTTCCTCAGAAAATTGGACATTGAACTGCCTGAGGATCCAGCTATACCTCTCTTGGGCATATACCCAAAAGATGCCTCAACATATAAAAGAGACACGTGCTCCACTATGTTCATCGCAGCCTTATTTATAATAGCCAGAAAATGGAAAGAACCCAGATGCCCTTCAACAGAGGAATGGATACAGAAAATGTGGTACATCTACACAATGGAATATTACTCAGCTATCAAAAACAACGAGTTTATGAAATTCGTAGGCAAATGGTTGGAACTGGAAAATATCATCCTGAGTGAGCTAACCCAATCACAGAAAGACATACATGGTATGCACTCATTGATAAGTGGCTATTAGCCCAAATGCTTGAATTACCCTAGATCCCTAGAACAAACGAAACTCAAGACGGATGATCAAAATGTGAATGCTTCACTCCTTCTTTAAATGAGGAAAAAGAATACCCTTGGCAGGGAAGGGAGAGGCAAAGATTAAAACAGAGACTGAAGGAACACCCATTCAGAGCCTGCCCCACATGTGGCCCATACATATACAGCCACCCAATTAGACAAGATGGATGAAGCAAAGAAGTGCAGACCGACAGGAGCCTGATGTAGATCTCTCCTGAGAGACACAGCCAGAATACAGCAAATACAGAGGCGAATGCCAGCAGCAAACCACTGAACTGAGAATAGGTCCCCTATTGAAGGAATCAGAGAAAGAACTGGAAGAGCTTGAAGGGGCTCGAGACCCCAAAAGTACAACAATGCCAAGCAACCAGAGCTTCCAGGGACTAAGCCACTACCTAAAGACTATACATGGACTGACCCTGGACTCTGACCCCATAGGTAGCAATGAATATCCTAGTAAGAGCACCAGTGGAAGGGGAAGCCCTGGGTCCTGCTAAGACTGAACCCCCAGTGAACTAGACTGGTGGGGGGGAGGGTGGCAATGGGGGGAGGGTTGGGAGGGGGACACCCATAAGGAAGGGGAGGGGGGAGGGGAATGTTTGCCCGGAAACCGGGAAAGGGAATAACACTCGAAATGTATATAAGAAATACTCAAGTTAATAAAAAAAAAATAAATAAAAGGAAAAAAAAAAGAAAACATCAAAGTATGACAGATACAGATAAAAATCCAGTGCTTTCTCTCTGCTTTGTTGGTGCTGCTTATGACACATGTACCTCTGAGAGGTATAGTGATTTCTATAAAGACATATTAGGTTTTATGATATTAAATTATGTTTTAGGTAAACATTTAACATACTATCAATAGTTGCACTTAAATATTTTTATTGTTTTTCAGTGCATGTGTGTGTGTGTCTGTGTGTATGAGGGGGTATACATACATGAATTCAGGTGCCCGCAATTGTTGCCTGGATCTGGAGTTCCAGGCGATTGTAAGTCACCTGACATGGACACATGGAACCAAACTTGTATCCTCTGTGAGAGGTGCTCACAACTGCCTGACTTCAGCTTAGGGAAAGCAGGAAGGATGTGTGTAAAAGCCACCAGAAGATAGGTGAAGGGATGTGAAATGCCATTCTCTAGATTCAATACCACCACTGCAATCTTAATTCACAACTGTAGTTGCCTGCAGTATAGCCATATAACAAGGCCCTATCAACTATCAGTCAAAGAAGGAGAAAGGATCCACAAGGTCCTCCTCTTTACTAGTGGTAATTGATAGACTGGGAGAGGGAAAATCATTCTATTTAGTAGTATGCCTACTGCCAAGCCAACCAGGCTCCAATAGACAACTCCAATCCCATGAACACACAGGCAGCCCTGGTTAATCACAGTGAGCCATGAAACAAAATGAATGGATGCACATTTGAGAGCGGTAGGAGGGAGGAGGTTAGACAAGGAGGGTGGAGAAGTGAGGATGAGAGTGGTCACTATGCATGACATGCATGTGCAAAATTACATAAAGACAAATTTAATTAATAAAAAAGATAAAGGTATTCCTGAAACCTTTAAATATTATCACCACATACAGCTAGAATTAAGTAATAACAAAACTATTGGGGATTAAGTCCATAAAATTCTTCACTTTTTTCTTTCCTTCCTTTTTTCCCCTTTCTTCTTCCTTGTAGGTATTGAACACTAATGCCTCGCTGTTCTTTCCTTCTACATTCCTGCTAACCACCATTGATCTGATCATTTTAGGAAGAATGTCTTAGTCTGGGAAACTACAAGGAAATGCCCTAAAAGTACAACTTATGGACAATAGAGATTTTTTTTATCATGGTTCTGGATTCTGAGAAATTCAAGATCAAGGTCCTTGCAGATTTGATGTCTGGTGAGAGTCTACTCCTTAAAACAGAGATTATAATGTCTACTTGTGTCCTCTGGTGGTATTCTCACTCTGCATCCTGCCTTACCAGCATGATCACCCTCAGGAGATTAACTGATGATTGTCTGAAAGGAAAATTGATGCAGGAATGGCCAAGGGTGATGGAGACCTCAGGTTACTGTAAGTACATCACTGACCAGGGCTAAGACGCTTGGAATGCCTTGTTTGCATAAAGAGGAATTCCAGGTGCTGCTAGACATGACCTTATAAGGGTAAAAGAAGTTTAATCGGGTAACAAGGTTGTGTGACCTCCACAACTGGTAGAGCAAAGGTGGGTGCACCAGTTTATGTGCACCAAGACATGCATACCCAGGGAACTGGTCAAGGATCATATTCCTGCCAATCTCAGGATGAGATTTCTGGGGTTTAGACATGTCTCTGCCCAACTCTTGTTCCAGTCTGCTTCCTATACTCCATAGTACTACCACTCCACAGTTCCCACACTCATCAGTGGTGAAGAGACCAAAGCAGCATTTTAAGAATAAAAATCCTATTCATGGGAGGGAAAATAATCAGTCAAAGGGCAGCACTTTCTAATACCATTGTCTTGGGCCTTATTTCAATATATATGTTGAGATAAAGGACACAAATATATTATACAGTATTTATCCTTTAAGTCTGATTTAGTTTACTTAGTATGTTTTCAAATCTCATTCAGGACATAGCATGTAATGACCTTTTATTTATTTCAAGAGTTAAATAATATCCTACTGCAAGTATATACCATATTTTGTTTAGCCATTCACCAACAGAATATTGGCTTATTCCCATATTATTGGATATTGAGAATGATACTCCTAGGAACACTAGTGTACAAGCATGTGTTTGAGCTCATACATTCAACTATCCATATTCGAAGCTAGAAGTAGAACTTCTGGTCACAACATTACTTAATTTTTAAGACATATCCTTTTTATTATAGTGACTCACCATTTTATCTTTGTAATAGCAATAACCAATGTTCTAAGTCCTCCACATTCTATTCCTCTTGTAATATTTTCTTTAAAAAATAATCTAAGTTGTTATTATGACACATACTCTGCTGTTGATTTGAATTCATTTAATATTACCAATATTGATCATTTATCAACACATTATCTATCTGCCTGTTTTGCTATTTATCCATATTTACATCTCGTCTCTTGAAAAATCGATTCAAGTTCTCTATCTGTGTTCAATGAATGTTTTTGCTGCTGTTGAATTAGAGGGATACTTTGTTCTGGATATTAGATTCTTACCAGCTATCTTATTTGTAAATTGGATCCCATTTTAGGGGTTTCATGCTAATGATAGGTGTTTGCTGGTTTTCCTGTATCTTTTCTCCTTTTGTCTTTATTTTCTGTTTTGTTTTTCAGTTCTTGTTTGTGTAAGAATAACTATGTCATCATGGGATGAGTTGGGCAAATCCTTGTAGATTTTCAGGGAAACGGGCAGAATTAGCATTGCTTGCAGTGAAGCACATGAATTTTCAGTGGGGCTGTCTGAACTTTGAGACCACTATATGAGGAAAAATTAAGCTTAACTTAATTGATAGTTACAAAGCAAGTAAAAATTTTTACTATAATTAATTTTGACAATGTGTGCATTTCATGAACGTTGTTGGAATTACTAAAAACTATTTATAATATAGTTTTACTATGATTTAAATATCTGTGCTGTTTGTTTTCTCCCTCTCCCTCAATCCTCCATTTATTTGTCTCCCCTGCCTCTGAGCCCCTATAGAGGTTCTTAGTCAGGCTTTCATGATTTTAATTTCTCTTTCAGTGCCTTCTCTCACAAAACCCATTGCTCAAAGGGTAATTTAGAAAAGAATGTAACATCCCTCTTCTTCTGTAGCTCCAAAATAACTCCATTAGTTTTGAACATTTTCTAGGAGTTTTCTTGGTAGAAGGGAAGGGAAAGCTATAGGTAGGAAGAAACTTGCTTTAGTCATCCAGAAATTTCAATTCTTGCTTTGTTCATAAAAAGTGATAAGGAAAGTAACAGAGATTCTCATGGTCTCTTGTTTTCAAACTTGTGTGTGTGTGTGTGTGTGTGTGTGTGTGTGTGTTAAAGAGAGAGAGAGAGAGAGAGAGAGAGAGAGAGAGAGGGATCCTAAAACAGAGGAATTACAGCAGATATGCAAATATGTGCACATATGTAACCATTCTATGCTCTATTTCCCTTTGTAAGCACTGTTTCTCAAGTAGCTACTAAACAACTTCTTCAAGTTTGTTTTCTGGTGATTTATTTATTCTTGTCAGTACATTTCCATATTATATCTTTTATTTCTTGACTTGGATTCTCCATTATATCATTTAAGAGTTGTATAGGTATGCATGACACAGTGCTATTTGAGTAAAGGATGAATGAAATGTATGACAGTGGATGCTCTATACAGCCTACATAGACAGTAGGCTGTACACTACAATGTTTTCTAAGGTTCCATCTATATCTTCTTGATAGTAACAAAAGTACCTAGGATTATTCTAGAATATAACCCCATTGGTCAGAGAAAAATAGCAGTATATGAATTCACGCCATAGTTACATTTTTGCATGTGTATGACAGTTCAATCACTAGTCATGACAATATTTCAACATCTTCAGTTCTCTCATTGGTATACTGAAACCATTAATAATGTAGTAAGAATTATACATTTAAGTCATTTTGTAAATCAGCTTATACAAAGTTCTGCCTCAAAAGCATTTTAATATTATGTACTAGAAGTGAGGAATAAAGAAGTGCTCTGGTGCTCATGGGTGTGATTATTGAATGCATCACCACTGGCTGCAATAATTGGCCTTTTAATACAAAATTGATTGACTCAAATACTTCATCAACTATTTCTGCAAAAAGGAAAGTGATAAAAATGTCCTATCATTTCTATTTTTATGTCTGCCATACATGCATAAGTTATAAGCATATTGGTATAAACAGGAAGAGAGAGAAAATTTTATGGATTTTGATTTATTTTTTCTGATTTTTCCCCACCACTTAGAGTTTTCAGTAAGGGATTTCTTATTTGGAGATCACAGGCTAAAACATGTACAGTGTGTGTGAAGCTATTGTTCTACATTCTAATAAATATTGCTTCCTTCCAGGTGAAAATATATGTCTTTAAAATGTAGACATCAGGGTAACAGACATGCCATAAACATGTATTTCTAATTTTAGGTTCATCAATCAAAATATATACCTTGACTTTCAGTACACATTTGGGATGTCTGTTATTATAGAAGGTATGCATAGGTGCCTTATCTTATTTCACAAAATCTAATAATTTCTAATGTTATGCAACAGAAGTTGCAATTTGGTCAAATTGGTAGTGTATTTGGAAATGTATGATTTTAACCTCATGATTCTGTAAGTCAGGAACTCAGCCAGTATTTGTTTCTGGTCTATGATTTTTAAACCTTTCTGTGAGATGAGTAGCTGTTTGCAATTCCTAGGAGCCTTCTGAGCATCCTACTACTGCTCCAGATGGCTCCTATAGCTGTCAGGCCTAGAGTTCTCTCATGTTAAGACAACACTGGTGCTTCAAGAGGCCAATGACTATGCAATCTTTCCAAATGTGGATTCAAATCTGTCACAGAACCTCTGACATCACAGTCAATTAACAAAAAAGTCAGTTTCACAGGAAAGGGAAGCAATCCTACAACTTGGTGTGAGTCATAGGATCACAGCCCACCTTAGTGCACTAACACATATGGAACAGAGCCTGGTTCCAAGTGACACTCTTTACATTCAAACTTGGGTGGCCTTTTCTCATTACTATCCAACAACCATGTTCAAGGTAAATGGCTAGTTATTAGCTGATCATAAACTTTATATAATTCTCTAGGAAGTAGAAAAGTACATTTTTAAAAAGATCAAGAACAAGCAATCAGAAAGTAATTCACAATAGTTTATAATGTCTTGCCAGCATTCTTTTTATGTTTTGCTTCCTCTAATAATAATTATAGATCATATATAATTATGACTTTTCTAGCAGGGACAAAAAAATTAAAAATTAAAAAAAGTCTGTGTGCTCCAGATAGGGCACTTACAGTAAACCAAAAACAAGATCATGTAAGGTATTCCACCCAAGCCTAGCTTAGCAAACCAGTGAGTTTTCTATGGTTATCCCTTATTGATCTAGGAACAGCAGCACCTCCAAATAACTCCCTCCAGTATAATAGACAATTCTCAGTTCTGAGTCCCTGAAACAACTGTAAATTTCCTTAGCATCTTAAGGCTCCTTCCTCCAGGAAGGAGAGGAAACCACTACACAACATTATAAAGGCAAATGTTGAAATTTTTTAAGCTAAAAATAGGTTAGAAAATGAAAACCAAATACAATTAAGCAGGAAGAACTAATGGTTATTCCATAACATAGATAACTATCATATAAATCTTGTCATATATTTCAAAGCAACCAAGAGTTTGAAGCTCCTTAAAATACAGAAGAAAAATCCTTCAGAGATGGAAACACTGATTACTTTGATATGATAAATATATGCATCTATCCAATTATTAAACTCTTGTATCAAAGTTTGCACAAGTATTATGAGTTCTCAAAAGGAAAAACAATTAACTTGAAAGCCATATTTACTCAGCATAGAGCATCTGACTCTAAATCATACCCAAACATTTTAAAGTATCACTATAATATTTACATTGTTGAAAATTTTTAAGATTTATTTTCAGGATACATACTCACATGCCACAGTATGTGTGTAGAGGTCAGAAGACAACTTGTGGGGTCCAGTCAATTCTCTCCCTCTACCATATGGGCATTAGGAATAAATCCAAGGTTGCCAAATAGAAAGTGGCTTTGCCCTCTTGCCAGCCTAAAGTAATTTTAATGTTATGCTTTTATTGATAATATTCATGTACATTTTTCTTCCTGCAATGAAATAAAATTTTCATCAAAAATATATTCAGAGCTTGAGATATCAGTCACTCTTCTAAGCTTATGGGAAGGCACTTGGTTCTGTGGATGCTTGTTGCCCTAGCAAAGGGGAATGCTAGAGGGGTGAGGCAAGAGTGAGTCTGAGCTCCCTCTTAGAGGCAAAGGGGAGGGGGAACAAAAGGGGTTGATAGAAAAGAGAATGGGAAGAGGGACAACATTTGAAATGTAAATAAATATAATAATTAATAAAATGGGGTATTCATCTATTTTTAAAAAAACCAATGTGGGAGAATATTCTAGAAGAAAGATGGACAAAACACAAATAAATGAGAAAAGGGGATGCTATGATGCTACTAAAAACAACATATGTAAAATCGGTTATATTGGCTGGGAAGTCTAGAAACTCACTCATGTGATGCAATGCAAGTTACAATGGTACAGTGCTTAGCCAATCATAGTAGATCTAAGAAAAGAGTCTTCACACATATAGAAATGCCCCCAAGTTACTGTAAGTGATCTTGTCTATCAGAGCTATAGAGAGAAGCTGCAATGGCTGAAACATACTGACAAGGGAGAAGGAAAATGTTATGTGACTGTAGAAGAAGAGTCAAAGAAGCAAGAGAAATAAGCTTAGGTTTAATTCTGTGTATTTTATTGCAGCAAATTTCAGAATATTTATAATTTTATCACAGGAGCCATAGGGAGCACAGAAGGAATTTCAAAATAGATTAATTATTGGCTTGATGCTTCATGCTACTGGATGCATGAAAAACAAAATGCAGAAGGGCTGGGAGAGAAATGAGAGACTAGTTTGAAGACAGGGGAGCTCACTTCAAAAAGAACTGCAGAATTGACAGTACTTCCAGATGTTGTAGATTGGGAGGACACAGGAAAGAAGAAAACAAATACAGTGATTGTTTGAGTTGTTGTCAGTCACATACTTCATATCTGAATCAATTATCTGCACGCAAAGTATTTCTACTTTTCCTAGAGGCATATGAATGATGAAGTCATTTGGTTAGAGATCAGTTACCTCTATGGTTCATATCCTATCACTGCTGGTACTTTCTAATTAATTCAACTTCAGTGTATCTATCGAGTGAGCCAGAGAAGTTAATGGCTTATGGATGAATGAGCTGTCAGTGAAGACACTGACAACCCTATAGTATTAAAATACATTGATCTCCGTAAGAAAAAAAGATTTCTTACTTGGTATAATATGACAAATACAAGCTACTAAAGTACTGATATTTAGATTTCAGTATCATGTGGGAAGAAAAGGTCAATAATATTTCTCCTTTATTACATAATCCCCTCTAATACTTTTGTCTTTCACAAGCAAAAGTTCAAAACTTATGCAAGACTTGTTGCTCAATCTACAGCAACATCACTTTGCAGAGCACAGGGACCTATGCTCTGTTCAGTTGAATTTTAAATACTTTTCAATATAAAAACCCTTGAATGCTGATTTAGAAAAGAAGCTTAGAACTCATTGTAACTGATGAGCAATTAATACCCTTCCTCGCCATTCTGGCGGAATCTGAAATGGTCTGATACCTGTGTTTGTCCTTGGGCATTCATATGATTAGTAATGAATCATAGACCAATGACAATTACTGTGCATCCCACTACAAGTAGAAGTGAAAACACATAATAAATCATTTCACCTGACTTTCTCCAAAGCAAAGGGGAAAATGCCAAACTACAGGCATAAAATGTCCTACTTGGTCTCTTAGAATTCTAACATAAACCTTTATTGAGCTAACTCTGCATCCTCAGCCAAGTTGGGCAGTAGTTGATGAGTGTCTAAGAATGAGAAAGCACTAAGTATGACTCCTTCCTCTGCTATGCAGGGCATTCAGAACCTCATGTTGTTAAAGTAATAATGGATCATCCTTACAAACATGGCGAAGACCAATGTAAATCACTTCAGTAACTTAATGCAATGCCAAATTCACATCACTGATCATTGACCCTCCATCCATTTTTACATAGTGACAAAACACCCATGATGAGCTCCAGGCTTACATATGGGCCTTTTAGAATCTTCCTGTATGTCTCCATCAAAAGTCTCAGAACAAAGATATGGATTGAGTCATGAGTTTGAGGAACCCAATGTTCTGATTGAGCATGATCAGACTGCCTGGCTCCCCTTGGATTCATGAAGAAAATCCAAAGCCTAAATATCCATAAGTACTGAGAAGGAGAAAGGATTCAGGCCTATAAAGTATCATAAGTCTTTTAGGGAACTCAAATTTGACAATTTTAACTTTTATAGTCCACAAAAAGGCATTATTATCTTTAAAAGCTTCTAAAGGTTTTTGTGTCTCAGATTGCCAATTACAAAGTACATATAATAACCACTGCCTCATGAAGTTTCTATAAAATTTTAATCAAATTATAAAAATATACATGCTTGGATACATGGCAGGTACTGAGCACATATTATTTACTTGGCTTCTTCTGTCTCAGTCACAGTGAATATTAAAATGTTTACAGATACCTTGGGACAGCTATGATAGCTCCACTGTTCTGTTTTTCTATTTCAGACTCAGAGCTGTGCATTTTTCTAGATTCTATGAGGTTTTAATGATTTTATCATTTTGGTTCCATCAGCCATTCATCTCACTTGAAATACATTATCCATTTCAATACAGAATATTTTACCTGTATCCAAACATAACCGACTGGTATCTCCTATGATGTGGAAACACTTTAATTGATGGTATTTAAGCTTTCTAAGAAGCTGTCATGATGCTTCAGAGGTGTTTGAGCTTGCCACTACTCCAGGCCTGAAGTAGACTTGCTATTAATATGTATCTGGGTCATGAAGTCATCTTTTGGAGTGAGACATTTATTCCTAATCCATGATCTCTTATCAGACTTTAATAATTATTTCTCAACATCTTTTTTATACAGGTAAGCCACTCCTCACAGTCTTACTACATGTGCAAATTTGATCAGAATTTCTAATTATCATTATTTTCAATAAAAGAAAAATTAGGCCTTAGGATGAAATGAGTTCTTCTGCAAACATATGACTTGAAAAAAGTCAGAGTGGGATCTAGTTCATTTGGAAAAGGACCACAATTCAATCCCCAGCATTCTAGTTAAACAATATCAAAAAACCCTGTTCCGATAGCATATTCTTGTAATCTTAGTTCTCAGGAGGTAGAGATAGGGAGATACTGGGTCTCATTGGCTAGTTAACCTAGCCTACTTGGTAAATACTAGGTTGGCAAAAAAAAATGTTTCAAAGAAATAGTGGACAGCACCTTAGGAATGATGCCCAAGGTTGTTCTCTGACCTCCACATTCACACACACACACACACACACACACACACACACACACGCACACACGCACACACACACACATACACACACATTCACACATGAGATAGGGGGAGGTCTTATCAACAGCACTCTAGATTATTAACCAGTCCTCAAACTTATATACTATCCTCAACACAGATGTGCATTTCTTCTTTGTAAATATTACAGCACTTAAGTGTAGAAAATTCTTCTTAGTTTCCATAAACACACAATTCTATTAATTTTCCCATTGAAATGACAGCGCTTAATGCCTCTCTTCAGTACTCCTTTCTGATGTTGTCTTCACAGTGAGAGCTCTTGGTAGGAATTCATTATGAATATCAAAGCACTGAGCATATAGTCTGTAGAAATAGACACATCTAAGCAACCAAGTGTCAGGAAATAAAAGCTTGATCACAAAGATAGAGTAGTTTTCAGAAGAAATCAATTAGAATCAAATTTAGACAAGAAGGCTGAAGAGTGAACTGAAAACATTCTAAGTTCCAATTGACAGGAATGGATTGTATTCCCAGTGGTCTCACTATTCTAGGATGCAAGCCCACCCTACCCAGAGAGTCTCTCACACAGACTGATGCCTGGTATGACTTAGTTACCTGCACTCAGTGTGTGAATACATGTAACATGTTCTGGGGGGCTTCCATAACACTAAGAGGAACACAGAGAGTCTTAATCCCTGCCACTATGTAAGTAAGAGGGAGGCCAGAAGAAATAGTATCATGATATGAGTATGTCTACAACTACAGAGACTGCATAACCAGTAACAACAGTGATTCTAACTATCAAACTTCATTGGAATCAAGATTGTCAACAATGACTATTTTCCCACCATTTTTCCATGATCTATGCTTTTAGAATTTTTTATAATAATTAAGATTGGTTTTGAGCATATAAAATAGTTATAAATTTATATAATTTACAAAGACAAGATTCTTACTTCATTATTTTGTGTGCTTCTTTAACAATATGCCTATCTAATAAGCAGAACTGTTGTCTGGAAAATTAATTCTCCCTTTAAGCAAAGTTTGAAATGAAGTAGAAATATTAGAAGGATGTAGAGAGAGAAAGGGAAGTTAGGGTGGTACTAAGATGCTGGTAAGACATCACTGGTTACAGCCAATGCTTGGCCTTATTCCTTCCTAGATACCTGCCTGCTGCCACGGGTATGAATCAGCTCTCTAGAAACATACCACTGTCAGCCATTCCAACAGACTTATGGAAATGGAACTGTAGCAATGCTCAGTACCAAAGGAGCTGTTCTAACAAATTCATGCCTGGAGGTTGACTGTGTCAGAGACTATGAAGACCAGAAAAGTGAGAATAAAAAGTAACTTCAATTCCTCTGGATCCACTTTCCACAAAACTAATTTTAAATTCTATACAAAGCAGCAAACTGTAACAGCCCAAATAAATAAATTTCAAAGGAAAATAAACAGAATCCTACATCAGTGAACATATTCCCAGGGCAGCCACAATTGTTGAATTTTCAACACTTGAACTTTAGAGTAAGAGAGATTAAGTTTATTTTGCTTCTCCAGCTCATACTGAGAGGGTGTGACAACAATAAAATTTCCCTAGATGAACCCTTTCTTAATTAGCAAATATTTTGGGTGTGCTTGTCAGAATACCTCAACATTATTCATTCCAAAACCAAAGTTCACAGAGTGTGAGCAGGCAGCAGAGGTTTGGGTATGTAACTACTGCAAGTCAAACAAACCCCGGGGGCTTTTGTCAGAGCATAAAGGAGTCATGTGGAAAAACATTGTTCTTCAACAATTCAAAGTTTGTCTCACCAGAAAAAGGGGTGGGGGTGGGGACTTAAATCAGGACTCAGAGGAAATAACCGTTTCTATTCAACTACCAGGGAAACCTGCGCAGAATCAGAGACACGTGCACATGTCATACTTTGCCATCCCAGATGCAACCACATATATAGCAAATGGAGGAAGAAGCCTGACAATCAAACACCTGGAAGTGAAGACTCTTAATATGGAAGCCAAATGCATTTCTTTTTCCTGCACTTGATCTCTAATGATGTATGACCAGTAACACATTAAAACAAAGCCACCAGGCATCTAAGAACATTTACTACTCTGTACAATCTCGAAATCAGTTTGTGAGATTCTGTAGGAAGTTCAGAGGAATATGAAATTTTATACGTTTATCAGAGATAAAAAATTCATTGTTCATTGTAGATTGGAGAAGGTATTATTGAAGAAGCAATATTGGGTTTGGACCTTACAAACTAGATAGATTTTAAACAACATGAAGCCAATGGACCCTTTTTAGCAGTCACTGTAGAAACCCACACAGTGTGAAGAAATAGGAGAAGCAGGGTTTTAGAATAGAGGAAATTTTGGATAGAGCAGAAAGTATGATGTAAGACAGTGAGTCATTGCCGATGTTAAGGGATAAAGTCTGAAATCACAATACTGTTCTGGGAAGTTAGTTTGGCAGCAGCTTCATGGTTACTTAAAGGAGAGAATATCAGGTGTAATATGGCCCTTTAAGAAGCAGTTTAACCAGAAAAGTTTGAACGCGGTAGCAAAAATATGGAATATGTAATGTAGGTTATATTAAGAATTGAAAATATTTGCTACATAGTTCATATACTCGGTATTTCAAGAACATGGAGGCAAGACGAATGGCCTGGCTGGGTCCTCTGAAGCTCAGGAAGAAAATGAAAATTTCTAGAGAAAATGTGGAAAGGCAGGAAAAGGAACCGGGAGGAGGTTTTGGAGGAGCAAAGACTCTCATATATCCTAAATAAGTGAATGAGTAAAATGCCAGAAAAATATAATTATGGAACTAAAAGGAGGCAATATGTCAAGAAGCAATAAGCTAGTGATAGTTCACTATGGAGACAAGAGGAAAAAAAGAATGGTGATGGTGATGATGATGGTGATGATGATGGTGATGATGATGGTGATGATGACTATAATGACAATGATGAGTTTGATGATGGTGGTAGTGGAGAAGAGGAGGAGGAAGAGGAGGAGGAGGAGAAAAGAAAGAAGAAAGAAAGAGAAAGAACGAAAGAAAGAGAGAGAGAGGGAGGGAGGGAGGGAGGGAGGAAGGAAGGAAGGAAGGAAGGAAGGAAGGAAGGAAGGAAGGAAGGAAGGAAGAAAAAGGAGACTGCTGTGTAATGGTGGGTGAAGCATCTTGTCTGAACTTTGGGAGAAGGCTGGGACACAAGACTCCACAAACCCTCATCCAGCTGGTATTCAGTTCTGAAACCACTGTAGTGTTTACATGCAAAATCTGCAAGAAGAAGGAAAACACATGGAAAAGAGGTGTGGTTTCAGAACTGTAGTTGTAGCCTAGCAGAGAAATCACCATGAAAACTTGGCCACAGGGACATGCATGGACACCAGAAATCAGGGGAGATGTTAATGGGGGAAAAATCGACCTTGTAGATTCAGATTCCAGCAGCAGTGATTCTTTGACAGGTGGCATGATGATATCATTGTGAAACATGTTTGATGCTGAACAGCTGACACATTTGAATAGACAACTGGAAAGTGGAATTCTGATCAAGTTAAGAGCCAAAGTAAAGGAGGTTTAGTAATTAATATGCATGAGTGTCAGTTTGATGATTTTGGAGTGAAGAAAATGGCCAAAGGGGTGTTTGAGGAGATATTTTCACACTTGTTTCATTTACTTTTATGTTTGTTTAAGATAGGGTTGTCAAACTGCCTGAATATGAACTTAACCATTTTCTCCTCATACCAGAAATTGATCTTACTGCCCAGCATGTGTCAGGCGAACATTCTACCACCAAACTATACTCAAAGTCCCAAATTATCCACCTAAAAAGAAAAATAAAATGAAAATGGAAAATAAGCATCTCTTGTTTTCTCTCACATGTGGAGTCTATAGTCAAAAACCCAAAAAGAAAACATAAAAAAAATGAGAGATTGTAAATGAAGAAAATTATATATAGAGAGATAGATAGATAGATAGATAGATAGATAGATATAGATATGTGTGACTAAAAATGTTGTCTTGAAACCCATTGCCATGCATAAAATGCACTTGTGAAAAGGAAGACAATCTAACCAAAAGGAAACGATCGTGCATGCCAACCTAGAAGAAACTACTAAATAAATCAAAATGCAAAAGAGGTTGAGGTGAATATGATTCACCAGAGATTAGAAATGTCAGAAACAAATTAAAAAAGGTTAAGGAATATGACTGAAGCGTCCTTGATGAGGGAGAGGTTAGAAGATGAATATAACCATGTAGAAGGTAAGAGAAAAGAAGTTTACACTGTCATTGCCAATGCAGCCTTACTCTTTACAGTGAAATTTGAGTTTGTATGCTTTGCTAAGATTAGTAAGACATACCACAGACCTACTGGCTTGAAATTAATGCTAAATGCAGAGAACACCATGTGAGGAACCTGAAGTGATGTGAGATGAAGATGAGAAAGAGCAGCAAGGTGACAAAAGGTGGCATGGTTCTGAGAGGGTTCAGACAGAAACAGAGTACAGCTCCCCTTGTGTTGCTTGGTGACTCACAAGAGTGTAGGATTAGATGATGTCAGTGTCTCAACATATGATACAGTTTTATTTTGTTTCTGCCTCAAAGGTCACATAGTAATGGCTTGACCCCCAGTAGGCACTATCAGGAGATCATCGAGTCATTAGGAAGTGAAAACTAGAAAGGCTTATAAGTCATTGGAAGCCATGACCCAGAAGGAAATACTCGGGTTCTGGTCTCTTATTCCTTCTATGTTTTGATTCCTGAGATAATTACATTAACTCAACTATATACACCCCCTCACTGCCATGCAGCACCCCCATCAGTGACTCAGAGCCCTGATTCTACCCCAACTTGAACCAGGACCTCTCAATGCACGATGCAAACAAGTGTCTTATGGTGTACGTTAACCACCTCTGTTCTGTTATAATACAGACTTAGAGGCATATAATGCAGTTTGTTAACTGTGTGAGATAACCACCACTAGTCTGTTAAAATACTGACTTTAACTCCCGTCTATCAACTATGCACCTTCAGTCTGTTATAATACAGGGTTAACTGAAAATGATGAAGTCTGTTAACTGTGTCTGATGACTACCCCCTGTCTATTAAAATACAGAGTTAACTGCAAATACTGAAGTTTGTTAACTGTGTGAGTTTACCACCTCCAGTCGGTTATACTGATGGCCAGGTGACTAAGACCACTCCCTCTTGGCATGTTGAATTTTTCTGGAAATACATATTGGCTCTTTTGCATTTGAAACTTAATCAGCATTGATGTCTCCACTTCATTTGTCTTGTAGGTTTTCTCTTGTATATTTATACCCCCAAGGAGTTCTTTTTGCCAAGAAAAAGGGACAGGAAATAGAAAAAGGGACAGGAAGTGGAAAGCTCACAGCATTCTCTAGTGAGACAGTCTACCTGCTCTGGGTGTACAAAGTTGATCACCGCAAACAGAAATCCAAGTACCTGGTGGAAACATCTCACAGTTCTCACAGGGACACCTGACTTGTAAACTACATGGTTGTAGTCTTTAAAACTACAATTCAGATGGTATTCAGAGGATGTCCCACAGCTACCTGACACTCCTGCAATCTCCAGCTACTGTGGATTCCCTAGATTCTGAAAGAAGTTCATGAAAAGAAACAGTCATAGTTTAGCCAAATTGGGGAGAGAAATAAAACTAATCTCTTGTTTGTAGAAGTCTTAAATCGTATAGACAAACATTAGACAAAGGCCAGGAGATACACAGGGTTAGCTTTGAGACCAGTCCTTTTATGAAGGAAAGTGACTAGGTCCCAGATTACCCATAGGTTTCTGTCCTCAGCAGTTCTGCCTACATTTCAGAATGAAGGTTCTTTTCCTTTCCTTTCCTGATATTATTATGCAATGTTTTCTTCAAGTCTGAGTAGTGTATGAAAAATCTCCACCCATCTGGTATTTCTTTGTCTCTAGGCCCTGCCTCTTCAATAGATGAAACCTTTTATAACATTTCTGTGGAGGTCAGTTGCAAATTCTGACTCCTGTATCCTTCTAAATACATTGACTTTACATGGGTCAAATTGATGATAATCTGACAATTTAAGAGAGGCCAATAAGTTTCTCTTCGGAAGTCAGAGTATCATCTCTGTCTGGCCAAAGCCACAGGCCATTCTCTCTCTCATAGGACCACCTTTGTAACACCAGTTTTACTAAAAGTAGTAATAAGAAGCACTCACCAGGACTGTGGTGTTGGGGCACAGAAACAAACCAACCTCATGCAGTGCAACATAAAGATTATGCAGAAGCAGATGAGAAGGACCAAATTATAAAACAGTACATCCTGCCTATCCTGATAAAATAACAAAGTCTTTACCCAGTACAAGGTTAGTTCCTGTGGTGGTTTTAATGAAAACAGCATCTCCACAGACTATGTCTTTGAATGCTTACACACCAGGAAATGAAACCGTTTGGAAGAATTAGAAGGATCAGGAGTTGTGGCCTTGGTAGAGTAGATGTGACTTTGTTGGAGTGGGTGTGGCCTTGTTGGAGTGGGTGTGGCCTTGTTGGAGTGGGTGTGGCCTTGTTGGAGTGGGTGTGGCCTTCTTGGAGTGGGTGTGGCCTTGTTGGAGTGGGTGTGGCCTTCTTGGAGTAGGTGTGACTTTGTAGAAAGAAGTATGTCCCTCGGGGTGGAGTTTGAGATCTCAAAAGCCCAGGCCCAGCCCAGATTCTCTTATCTCTATCTGTGGATCAGGATGCGAAGCTCTCAGCTAGCACTCCAGACACATATGTTCTGCAATGTCCTGCTATGCCCCTGCCATGATGACAATGAACTAACCTCTGAAATTGTAAGCAAGGTTCCCCTTAAATGCTTTCTTTTATGAATTGCCTTAGTTATGGTATCTCTTCACAGCAATAGAACAGTGACTAAGACCCTACCAATGCCAATTCAGATATTAACACAAGGGTAAAATGGACGGTCCAGATATCATCTAATCTACCAATGAAAGTTTGTTCCCCCATCCTGGCTTTCTCTTCCATAATTCTTTCTTCTATTGTAATTTCTAAGGTAGTTGGCAAATTTTACAACACCATTGAATTGTGACTGGGGTTCTACCTGTTCACATTGTAATTTGTTGGTTATCGGCGGGTAGACAACACAACCAGAGATGAAATGCAAATTTTGATGTTTATTCTTTTCTTAATTGTGCTTTATGCCAGTTTCTAACCATATTTTAAAATATTGAAATTAATGAGAACTTTGAAGATTTTTACCTTCCACCATATACCACGATAGTCTGTTTTCTATTATTCTGGCCTCATACTGTCTCCATAGACATTTAACATGTCCAATTGTGTTAGTCATAGCCTAGACAACCTCATGACGGAAACACAGCCTTTCCAAGTTGGAAGCTTGTTTTGACATCACAGGAGTAGAGTGGCAGGTATGGCCGGTGAAGTTAATTAGTTAAAACTAATTCTCTGTTTTCTCATAAGTGACATCTCAGAGACACTCAGAGAAATCTGCTTCTACCATATGCTTGAAGAAAGCAGTCCACAAAGACTGCTAGGCCAGGACCACAGGCATATGCTCAGTCCCTTACTATTAAAATCTTTCAGTCTAAAGACATCTAACCCCTGGCCAAACCTTGGTCTAAAACAGGAGTGTTTGGTCTAACTAGATCCCAGTGTGCTGCCTGGACTCTAATGAGGTGCGGTTTCGCATCTACTCTTTTCCCATGAGTTTCTCTTAGTAAACACTATTTCTGAAGCCTGGAGTATACCTAGAGGACATTAACTTCAGTCATCTTGATACAACCTTCCATTTTTTAATTAGTTGCAGGGACTTTAAAACACTTTTAGTTAATGACATGAAGAAAACAAAACAATGTTTAATAAGAAAAATAATTAATGATGGGTCAAACACCAGATCGGTTGATGCTGGACTCGACAGAACACATGATACACTCTTGACTTCAAGTCTTCTTTTCTGAGATATAAAAAGATCTGTTTATCTCCTGTTTACTAAAATGAGCATTCTCACTTGTTACTCTTCCTGTCAAAGATCTCTCTGATAATTTTTCTGTAAAATGATGGCACCTAAGGCTTTAATTTGATTTCAGTTATGCTCCATCTACTTTTCTGTTTTCTGCATTTAATACATTTGGAAAAAATAGAATGGCAATGAATATAGTCATGTTACATCCCAGGAATCCTTGAAGCAACTTCTCTTACTTTTCCAATTGAATACAGGATGAAGAAAGGGTAGGAGATGCCAGGTGGGTTATATTCATACATCATTAACTACCTATGGCCCAGAAGACAATATTGTAGGTAGAAAAAGAGTATAAAGTTCATATGTCAAGGAAGTTCATATCAGGTTATGGGAAGTCACCTATGAATAAATAATGAGTAATACTGAATCACACAGAATCTCAATAATTTTTATTGCTATACATTGGATTGGACCAAGGGCTTCCACAAAACAGTGTTCCTCGATCACTGTTCCCTTTCTGGCTGTTTGTCAGGACCAAGACACAACAACATAGAAACACAGAAGCCAGAGCATCCTAAGGTGATGAAACTATGTGTTATGTACTTAACTCAGATCTCAAAAAATAGCATGTAAGACTCCAGGCAGAGAGGCCAAGAGCTTCAGACACATACGCTAGTAAAAAGCCCCAGAGAACGCTGTAGAATTCTGAGATTGTCCAGGGAAGCTTTTTTTGAGACCTTCCCTTCTCTAGAATTCTTCCACTTACTGGGCAGAGAGTCAAAGAGCAATTCAAGGAAGGAGGGGAGAATGGGATCATAGGCCAAATGTCTCCTCGATTATATTCCCCTGCTAATTCTCACAACTTATAAATAGGTTAATACGTTTTCTTCCAAGAAAAAGAGCGCTATGTAAACGTAATAAAGGAAATAATGTTGAGATGGGGATTATTCTGATGAGCCCACTGTCATCCTTATGGTCCTTTAAGAGGGAGATAGAAGGTCTGTGGTCAAATGAAATGTAACAAAGGAATCAGAAGAGACAGGGAAAGATATGTGACCATGCTTGGCAGCTGGCTTTGAAAGTGAGCAAAGAGGTCCACAAGGAAAGGGGGTACAGGTGGCCTCTAGGAATTTGAAATAGCAAGGATATAGCCTGTCTTCTACAGACTCCAGAAGAGATGATACCTTGCCAATACCTTGATTTGGTTCAGGGAGTCCCAAGTAGAATTCCTCACTACTAGAACTATCAAGTGATAAACTGTATATATTAAAGCCACCATGTTTAAGCAGTCGTGGGAAACTAAGACTACTATACTATTATACTATTTTATTCTATTATACTATTATAAATGTGATGTGACAGGATTCTAGGTGGTTATTGGTCACAAAGAAAATGTCTAGATGTCTTCCAATGACAAACACAAGTGTCATCAAGTTGCAGAGCTGGTGGGTGATGGCTATATATCCCCCCACCCCCTATTCTGCCAGTGTTTTCAATTGATCCAACAACCAAGTCACATGCTGAACAAAAAGTCTGATTTATGGAGGCACTATAGAAAAGAACAACTCAATCATCTCAGTATTTGAAGGATTCCATCATAGCCATTCATTCATTCACCAAACATTGTGAGCCATGTTGTTAAATACTCAAGCCAGAAATAAGAATTAAATAGTTATAAGAGACTTGACATTACAGAGTTGTCCAGAGAGCCAATCTACTTTAGGAGAAATACTCTCTTCACTGTGTGTGTGTGTGTGTGTGTGTGTGTGTGTTTTCTAGTTGAGATCTATTTATACTAAAGCAGATGCTCACTAAACAAGAATGCACTCGAGCAAGGTATAGTTAATGATTTAGTTATAATAGCAGTGTTTCATTGTTGGGAAGGAAAGGACATCAATGCTCTTGTCCAGAATAAAACTATGTATGCTATGTTACTGGCCTACCAGGCAAGATGTGCTCACCAGTGCAATTGTGTCTTGTCTGCTATGGAGTAACTAACCACTTTCTGATTGGACTTGAGGTCTTCTCCAAGGGACAGAATGGAATTGCATGCCTGATACTGTAATCCTGGTAAAAGCTTGTGGCTAGGAAGGTCATAAGCCCTAGGGTTGAAGCAATTATCATTTTGCTCACTGGTCCTGTTGTTAAAGAATAAGAGACTGAGTACTCAGTCCTGTGGGGAACATCTCAATATCCCTTCATACACAGTAAACATTGTGGAAGAAGAGGTAAAAAGAATATATGAACTGTTGGATAAGAAAGAATGCTGTTAAATGCTGTTCTCTGGACATGACATGGCTATTGTACTCAAAACCTCACAGCAGATGTGGTTACCTGCACAGGATTGTGTCAGACTGACAAGTTTCCTTCAAAGACTGTGGGGGCTGCTCTCCATGCCTCCCTCTAACTGTGGAGCTGTTGGAAGTTGATAGCTGCTAGATGAGAGAGAATTGTTCTTTTTTAAAAAGGTGCTTCCACTGGTAGGTTTCCCATGCTCTAGGGGATGGCCCCAGATGTATGCACATATGATTAGCACTAGTGCTAATTGGACTCAGTCAATTGTCAAAAAGAAAGAGAGAAGACATGATGTTGAGCAAGTAACATGTTGGAGAACAGAGAAAATTGGGGGGGGGGCAACGGGGAGTGGATAGGATCTTGTTTCATTGTGTAGATGCATAAAAATCTCAAAAATAAAGAAAACATATAATAAAACTTGTGTTTCCTATGCTCAACACCAATTTCTGTCATTAATACTTTAAAAATAAGTAAGAGTGATAGAATTCACAAGGACAAAATTAAAACAATAGGGGCACCGAGAATTCTCAAAATTACAAAGGAAAAAAAAAAAACTAACAACAAGCCTGTCCTTTAGCTCACTTGGTGAGGAATTAAAATCCCAAAGATCAATTTAACTGTGTAACATCTGTGATACTACTCTGATGTCCATATCAATGACTAAACCACTATGTGAAGTTAAGCAAGCTACTCTGCCTTTGTTAAGCCACAGTCTTCTTACCCTTCCTCATAGGAGTAGACAAAAAGTATATATAAGAACACAGGCTGTCACACCCAGCCCATGGGAGGTGTCATTACCATGGCAATTGTTGTTCTCTACAATCGCTTATTCCATCTGTAACCAATCACCACACTCTCCCTGGACCCCCTCCCCACCATCGACACTATTGCTTAACCCTTTCTGGAACCAACATACAAACTCATGTGACAGTATTTCCATTCTTCTCCACTCTAGGAACTATTTAAACTGTTTCACCTCCTTTCTGTTTCACACCAGTCTGTTTGCTTATGTTTTTATTTAACTTGGATAGCTTTGGAAAGCCAAAGTTGTTGTATAATAGCTTGAGGAACGCAGCAGAAAATAACAAGCTTTCTAAGAGCTCTGCTCAGATTCTAAAATGAGCCTGAGGTTTCAGGGAGTGGGGGAGCATTAGCAAAAACAGTCTGTGAGGAAAAGAGGAAGGTAGGATGAAAAGCATTTCCTGGAGCTAGAGAGCAAAGCACCAGCTGCGGAAACACTCCAGGACTCTAAACCTGGAGGATTTCTGACAGTGAGCCCATCATCACAGGAATACATTGTTTCTATTTTTCAGGGGTCCTAGGGTTTCTCTGAGCAAACTCTAACATCCCTGGGTAATAGACAGGACATGCACAGACAGAGAAGCTGAAGTTGTGCTTCCAAGTTGCAAGTTATCTTGAGACAAAAGAAGAGAATGGTGGGATTTCTTTCCTAGCTACACATGTTAAATTCCATTCTGACTCTTGTCTTCCTTTTACTCAAAGAAAAACCAAGAGTGTGTATTGACCCCCCAAGTAATAACTTTTCATCAAAATAATCAACAGTTACTTTTTTCACTGTGTTTCAATTGCCTCTCAATTTCCCTGAACATGGAGTCTCTACACCTGCCTCACGCCCCACCATCATGGGACATAGAAGGAAAGGGTTAAAACTGATTAGCACCTGGACTGGGAAAATGTGAGCTTTATTCCCAGGGTGCCTAGATTTGTGGCTTGAGTCCTGCATTTTAATGAAAATACAAACAAGTCACCTCAGGCAGAAAGATCTCAGAGGAAGAGCTGAGCCAAAGCATCAAAAATGCTTACCTGGCGTTGTTACTTAGGTCAATCCATGTATGCCACAGTTCACTGCTGATAATTCTGTTTTCTAATTTTCAGTGTGATGTGCTGCTTGAGCCATGGATTATTTCATAAATATATGATTTCCACTTTACTGGATACTAGGAACACTAAAACCCAAAGTCATGTAATTTGTTTGTAAAATCTTGAGGCTACAAGGATGGAGAAAGTCACCCTGGGCTGATGGAAAGGTAACCTAATTAGTGCACAATTTAGAAGAGTGTAATGAGGCTGGAGTTGAGAGCTGCAAACCTAAGGAGTCTGCATCTTTGTATCAGTTAGAAAACAGGCAGGATTCACAAAAACGTTTGCACAGCAACCTGTGTAATCACAAAACAAGAGCAAATGACCTGGCACATCATGTAGCTTATTCCTGCCTCAGAATTTAAAGTAATTTAAAGTTAATACGCTGCAGCTACCACTGCCAACAAAAACAAAACTCAGAGATACAGATCAGGATCAGTGGGAGAAAAATAGAAAGTTGGCTGTAAATTCCCTGATCCCCTCTATGTATCACTTAAAGCCCTAAACTACAGTATATTTATGAGTGTACTTGCTGGTTTTGTGTGTCAACTTGACACAAGCTGGAGTTATCACAGAGAAAGGAGCCTCCCTTGAGAAAATGCCGCCATGAGATCCAGCTGTAAGGCATTTTCCCAATTAGTGATCAAGGTGAGAAGACCCAGCCCACTGTGGGTGGTGCTATCCCTGGGCTGATAGTCCTGGTCTCTATAAGAAAGCAAGCTGAACAAGCTAGGGGAAGCAAGATGAACAAGCTAGGGGAAGCAAGCCATTAAGTAACACCCCTCCAAGGCCTTTGCATCAGTTCCTGCCTCCAGGTTCCTACCTTGTGTGAGTTCCTGTCCTGACTCCTTGGATGATGAACAGCAATGTGGAAGTGTATGCTGAATAAACACTTTCCTCCCCAACTTGCTGTTTTGGTCATGGTGTTTTGTGCAGGAATGCAAACCCTGACTAAGACAGTGAATCTATATAGAAAGGTATCATTGATATTTCTGCTTATGTAGAAAATACAGGGAGCTAGCAAGTGAGGACAACATCAAAACTATTCAACACCTGATTATTTCAATATAGAAATGCAGAGGAAAATGATGGAATTAGGGCTTCTGAAAAATGCCACAAAATGCTAAAATAGAGTAAGTTTTAGTGAAGGGTATGTAGATTTCAAATACAGAGCTTTGCTTTTGTTAAGCTTAAATTTATTAAATATGTCAGCATACAGATTTTATTCATTATATATGAATGAGACACACATTGCTACACACATATATGAGAGAGAAAGGAGAGATAGTTGTCTCTCAATATCCATGGATAATTAAATACTATGGTTGCCTAATTCATGGTGTGGTCTTTGCATATAACCTAATACTTCTTTCAAATACGTAAATCATCTCCTGATTAGTTACTACTAACACAGTGGAACTGCTTTGAAAAGACTTGCCATGTTGTTATACTCTACTGTTTAGGAAGTAATGAATGGTAAGTACATTCATAGTAGGGAGGTAGCTCAGAGAGGGTAAGATGCCTGCTGCACCAGTATGAGGACTTCAATTCAGATTCCCAGAACCCATCTGTAGCCAGAAGTGGTAAAACACCTGTAACTCCAACATTTCTATAGCAAAATGGGAAGCAGAGACAGGAGGATCCCAGGAAGCTCAAAGATCAGCTAGACTGGCACGTGCAAATTAAAAACAAACAAACGAAAACAAGAGCCTCTCTCTCAAACAAGACAGAAGGACATGTGTTGTGGCAAGGACACAACCATACTCCCACACAGGATCATCTGGAAAGACATGCACGTGCACACACACACACACAAATAAACACTCAGTACACATTCAGCATAGAAGCTTTTTCACAAATACTTTCAATCTGCAGGCAGTTGAACAAGTGGAGGCAGAATTTTCTGATATTCTGAATTGCTGATTGTAAATGCAAAACGATATTGATATGCTGTTACACAAAATGCAGAGACATTTTATGTGTGCATTTTTTCTTTGATTAGAAAATATTAAATTGACAAGGGAAAGTATGTGTGTTCAATGTATACAATTTATCATGTTATACACATGTGTACATTGTGTATTGGATGCCAAAATTAAATTAATAGGCAACATAGTAAGCCAGAAGTCTAGTTATCTTTGTTAGGGGATGTCATTTCTTTCCAAGTTTCTAAGAAATGTAATTGTATATAACACAAGAATCATACTAGAGGATAGCTTCTCAGAACACGTTCATCTGTAATAAAAAAATCTTTACTAATTTGCCTGTGTACTCCTCACTAACTTCCATAAGCAACATCTAAATTCTCACTGTCATCCCACCACCCAGCCCTCAGCAGCCACTATTTTTGCTGCATCTGAATCTAACATTTTAAGTTCCAAATATAAATTGGATCATAGATTACATATCTTCCTATACCTGGTGGATGTGTCTTGATAAAATATGCTACCTGTTCATCCACATAGCTTCTTGGTAGACAATACCTTCATTTGCATGTTCATTTGTCATTGGTTGTAATGCTGTGGATAGTCTAGGACCTGTAATGCTGCGGATAGTTTAGGGCCTATTGCAAACCAGCCAAGCATTTTACCACTGAGCTGCAGCTTCAGGCTCCATATTGCTTCCAGTGACAATGTTATTTTCTTCTATAGCTCAGTAATATTCTACTGTGTGTGTTTCTGTGTATGTGATTTTCTTCAACCACGTATTTATCCACTGATGAACACTGATGTTGATTTTATAAGCTTGCTATTATTAGACATTCTTCAGTGAGAATGGGAATCTGATATCTGTAAAGACGTTGATTTTAATTCCCTTCATATTATATTCAATAGTAATATTTCTGAATCATTCTGCCTTCAATTTTTAAGATACTCTCTATACAATAGAGTTATAGTTGTTGCAATAACTGTACTGACAGTGTTACCGATGTTGTTCTAGGATTCTTTTTTTCTTCTACATTCTACCAACGTGTATTATATTCTGATGTTGTTTTGATCTTGGTTGTTCTCCCAAGTGTAAGTTGACATCCAAGAAGTCTCAATGTGTGTTTCAACCATAATTAAAGGTATAGAATGCCTTTGCACATCCCTGCTGGACTTCTGAGTGCCTTCTTTAGAAATAAGTATTCAAGGGCCGGGAAAGATGGCTTGATGGAAGAAGAGGTTGTCATAAAAGTGCGAAGATGAGGATTTGGATTCCCTGAACCCACGTGAAAAGCAGACAAGCATGATAGCCAGCTGTGATCCAAGCACTAAGAGACAGAGACAGTGAATCCTCAGGACAAGCAGGCTATCTAGATTAGACAATGTTGGTGAGCTCCAGATTCAAAGACAGACCCTAACTCAGTAAATAAAGAAGAAAGCAATCAAGATATCCTGCAACTTTAAGCCTGCATACACATGTGCACCCAAACGCATGCAAATTCACATACACAAACATGCATACCATACAGATGTACATGCAACAAATAAACAACTCTTTATATTCTTGCTCATTCTTAACAGGTTGTTCCGGCTAGTTTTATGTCAACTTGCCACAAGCTAATTTGAGAAGACGAATTTTCAACTGAAAAAGTATCTCTAAAGATCGGCCTGTAGGAGAGTTGGTAGTGCATTTTCTTAATTAGTGATTGATGTGGGAGTGCTCACCCCTTATGTGTGATGCCACTGTCAGGCTGCTGGTACTGGGTGCTATGATAAAACAGACTGAGTAAGCCATGAATAGGAAGCCAGTAAGCAGCACTCCTCCATGTCCTCCAGCTCCTGCCTCCAGGTTCCCGTCTTGAGTTCCATTTTTGATTGAGTTCCTGCCTTGACTTCCCTTGGTGAGGAAGTGTGATCTAGGAACTGTAAGCTGAAATAAAGCTTTTCCTCTACAAGTCATAGTTTAACACAGGTACAGGTTATTTAGAGTTGCTATTAAATTGTGTAAATTGTTTATAGTTTTAGAGACTGGCTCCTCATCAGATACAAATTTTACAAATGTTTCCTCCTAATCCATGAGTTAGTTTTACATTTTGTTGACTATTTCCTTGATGTGCTTTTCATCCTCACGCATCTTATTTGTTACGTTTGGTATTTGTTCGCATATTTGTTTGGTATTAGAGCCAAAATTAAACAAATACTACTGTCATAGAATCTTCCCGTTTTTCAAGACTCTTAAGCCTTCACCATGTCTCACTTACATTTACAGTCCTGAATGCATTAATTAGGTCTGAAATAGTTGGGTACGTGGTGTAAGATGAGAATCCAACTTCATTACTTTGTATGTGTTTGTGATTTTTCCCACTACCATTTAGCATCATGCATGTTTGGCATCCTTATCAAACTTCTGCTTATTAGATATATGGGTTTGCACCAGGGTCTCCATTGTTCTACATTAACTGTACTTCTATTTAATTCTTACACCCCTTTGTAACACAGATTGTGAACAAACAGCCCACCTTTGGCTTGTTTCTCTTTCTCAAATTTTATAATCAGTTTTTATTCTAATCTGTGAAAAGTGCCTGTCCTAGTTACTTTTCTATCACTGTGATAATACAACATGGTCAAGGGACTTATAGAGGAAAGAGTTTATTAGTTTATAGTTTATTAGATGGTTAGAGTCCATGACCATGTACGGCATTAGGCAGACAGGCATGGCACTGGAAAGGTGTGGGCTTTAAAAGCCCAACCCAAGTGACACACCTCTAACAAGCTCCATACCTCGTTATCCTTTTTAAATAGCTCAGCAAATCCAGGACAAAGTAGACAGACATTGGAGCCCATAGGGGCCATTCTCTTTCAAGCTACCATAATAACATTGGGATTTCTGACAACAATTTTATCCAATCTGTTCTTTAGGTAGTATAAATAATTCTTGTTTTCCTTCCAATCTCCAAGCATCTTGCTATGTTTTCAATGTCCCCATTAAAATTCATGCTTAAACTTATCACCTCTCTCATACTAATGGGAGGTAGTGCTTTTGGGATATGGCTTGTTCATGAGGTCAAAGGCTGCACTGTATTAAGACCATTGTAGTAGGGGTAGGCTACAGTTTTCAATTGCAAGAATGACTCATGAAAACTAAATTTTGCCTTTTCAATTTTTCTTACCACTCATCCTCTGTTCTGGGCTCTCTTGCCAGTGAAGTTTTCTTCCAGGTTATGACACAGCAAGAAGATGTCAGCTCTTTGATGTTAGGCTTCCCAAATTTCAGAAGGTGAAAATATAAGTGATGTTCTTTTCTTTAGAGTGATGCTAGCATGTTGCACCAGCACAACATGGACTAAGCTCTTCCTAAACTCACAGCGTGATTGCTGTGGGTTTATTGGAACATCTCCTTGGGTCCCATGTAAAAATGTCAAACAAGCCTGTCTGAATTTAGAAGCAAATAGCAGCTCCTAACAGATTAGTGACAGCTATATTCCAAGAAAAATGAAGAAACATAAGCATGTGGGGACCATGGACAAAGTATTCCCTCCTTTGAAGGAGTCAAATGTCCACCTAAGTTCTCCATCAGGCACAAAGACATTGGTGTGTTCCTTTGACCAGAAGGAAGGCTAAGTCCTTTTCAATCTTCCTCAGAAATCAAGACCTTATGTTGTTGTATTTTAGCACCAGCTTCTACTCTAAGTCATTGAGCAACCTCTAAATTGTTCTTACAAATCTAGAATGTGGGGAGGGCACATCATCTCAGATAAAACAGTTTGTCTGATCTGGGACCTGTAACCCATCTTATCATGTGCTTGTGCTCATATTTGCTTCTGGAGACTGTTTCTAATTCATGGGTGCTGTTGTAAGATAACCTGGCCTCCTTGGGTTCAATCAAGGTCCATAACACTATATATGCTTAGAGTATACTTTTGAATGTTCACTTCAACTCTCAGTACAGGATGCAAACATGAGAGTCCCAAAGTGACTTATATTCTCTCTAAATGCTCAGTGTTTCTCTGCTTTCAGAAATATTCCCACCACAATCCTTATTGTCAAGCAAAAAGTATATTTTTGAGCCTGATTCTTAATTTCCCAAGGTTGTCTTGTCTGTCACCAAATCATGGTGGCGTGCTCTCTGCAGCTTGGCATTGGTGAACCTGTCATACTATTTCAGTTATTTTAACTATTTTAACATATACCTCTCTTTTTGCAAAATATTCTAGAAACCTCAAAATATCCATTAGATTTTGTTGTTTTTTCACACACACAAAAATGTCTGGTTTTAAATATTTCTACTGTGTTTTCTTATATTTTACTGAATTTTATGTAAATAATCTCATTTTTATGACATGCATAAAATAATTCTTGTGAATTTTTTGCTGACTCACTTATTAGCAAAGTGTAGGAAAAGAAAAATTAATGTATAAGAGCATGCTATGGAAATGGCAATATTAATAACACTATTTTTACTGCCTCTGGTCATACAGCTTTATTCCCTGGATTGTCCCAAAATCTAAGTTTCAGACCTTCCAGCACAGCAGTGCGTAATCATCATGTTTGGAAGGTTCCCAGAAGGGTTTGTGCATCATCAGTGTTAATGGCTCATCCTTTGAAATGACCTCTCTTTCCAGCTATATCCTCAATAATCCAAAACGGTGAAACACAATTATAAGTTTTCTTTTTAATTTAGGAACTAAACGATGATTTCCATTTACTAACAAAAGTGAAACATCCTATAAAGGGGTAAGCATAGCAAAGCAAAGCAAAACACTTCCCATTAGTCTCAGAGATGAAATAGACTATTTTATATTTTCACTAATTTATTTTATAGCTTTTACAATTAGACCAGCTTAAGTCACACATGCATCTTTGTATTGACCTTGTGATAGAGTTTGTCCAATCTGTGATTTTTTTCAACAGGAAAGATTTTTGCATGACTATAGCCAAGAGTCTTAGACAAATGAAAGAGATTCAACAAGGACTTCATAACATACTCCACACATGAGTCCTTCCCATCAACATAAAGTGTTGACCCATTAGTGAGGTCACAGTAAACTCATATATGTGTGTGTATGTGGGTGTGTATGCGTGCATATATGAGTTGTGTATATCTGTATATTGTATGTGTGTATGTATATATGTGTATATGTGTATATATGCATGTAATAACAATTGATTTTATTTTGTCTTTTTTTTTTTTTTAGGAGCTGAGGACTGAACCCACGGCCTGGCAAGCACTCTACCACTGAGCTAAATCCCCAACCTAAACAATAGCTAGAATATGGCAAATACATAGGCGAATGCCAGCAGCAAACCACTAAACTGAGAATAGGACCCCCGTTGAAGGAATCAGAGAAAGAACTGGAAAGCTTGAAGGGGCTCGAGACCCCTTATGAACAACAATGCCAAGCAACCAGAGCTTCCAGGGACTAAGCCACTACCTAAAGACTATACATGGACTGACCCTGGACTCTGACCTCATAGGTAGCAATGAATAGCCTAGTAAGGGCAGCAGTGGAAGGGGAAGCCCTTGGTCCTGCCAAGACTGAACCCCCAGTGAATGGGATTGTTCGGAGGATGGCAGGGGGTAATGGTGGGAGGATTGGGAGGGGAACACCCATATAGAAGGGGAAGGGAGGAGTTAGGGGGATGTTGGCCTGGAAACTTGGAAAGGTAATAACAATTGAAATGTAAATAAGAAATGCCCAATTTAATAAAGATGGAGGGAAAAAAAGGGCATGAATTTGAAAGAGACTGTAAAGCAGGATATGGGAGAACTTGGTGGGACGAAGTGGAAGTGAGAAATGTAATTAAAATAAAAATCTCAAAAACCAAAAAAGAAAAAAGTGTCTGTTTCATTCGGTAGAATCATATCATGCTAAAATGAGACCACTCACCTTGAAACTGAGAAAAGAAGCTGTTTTATATCCCAAGCACCTTCATTTTGTGAACACAAATGTCACAACTTCTGGTTCCAATGGCCACTAATATATAGAATACTTGACTTAGGTTGATTTTATTTAATTGCCAATGCTTTTCACTTTCCATTTCTAATTACATTTTCACTTATTTTCTGACATGAATGTTTAACTCTAAATTCATTCAAATATAAATTACATAAAACCAAGGATACAGGCATTAACATAAAAATGAATACAATTTTTAAAGGAGTTGAATTAGAGCCCACCCTGTTCTTTAACCAATGATAGCTCTCATGTTAATAAATGAAGTCCTCGTAAATCACTGGCAGCAACTTCAGTTACTTTAATTGACTTTGCATTCTTTAAAATATTCAGTTCTGTTTCCATTGTCAATGGTGAATGAAAAGCTGGGTACATCTAGTCTGCAATGATGAGACTGTAAACTTAAGTTAGTGAGACCTCAAGGCAGCAGATAGTAGATGGTTGTCAACACTTCACCCAGTGGAAGCACTGTGCATGAGATGAACGCCTCTGCAGGCAGTGTTTGCTCCAACCATTTGCTTCTCTCACTATTACAAATTCCTCTCCCACTGGACACAGCAAAGTTAAGGGATTTAAGCATAAGGATGCTGGGCTTGATAATATTTAATACATGTCATGCCTTACTACAAAAGGATTAAGTAATTCTACTATGACCAAAGGTATTCCATACTTCAGTATGAATAGCACCACACACACACACACACACACACACACACACACACACACACACACACACACACATACACACACACTTCCTCATGGTATAGCTTCTATGAAATCCTGAGAAAATGATAAATGCATATAAGACAGACACTCATTAAGACTTATCATACATAAGAAATTTCTATGTTCAATACCTTTTTCCTACATAGGCAACCACTTACATTTGATTAGAAACCAAGATGTTTAAAACTTAAGTATTTGGAATATGAAGTTTAGATATAAAATTGAGCAATACAGATAAAATCAGATAACTAATCCAGATGGTACGTACAGTAGCGATCTACACAAAGTTCCAAAATGAAAATAAAAGGATGTTTTTCAAATACTATAAAATTCACTAGAACTGGGAGTTATTTTGTGGGTAAAAGCCTCATAAGAATATCCATAAATTGAATGGAAAAATACGAAGTCAAATTTTTATTTCATCACATTCTGAATAAATTATCAAAAGAAGATCCTGTTTTTAAAAGAAAATGAAAGGTGTTCTCAGGGGCTGGAGAGATGTTTAAGCCACTAAGAGAACATACTGTTATTCCAGAGGACCGGGGTTCGGGTCCCAGGATTCATATTAGGTAGCTTATAAACACCTGTAATTCCAGCTCCAGAAAATGCAGTTTCTTCTGGCCTCTGTGGGCACATGAATGCACAATTAAAACAAATTATTCCTTTTAGTTGTTTAAAGGTGTTATGCAAATGAATCAGGATATGATTTTGGACTCAACACAATGTCAGAAGGTGGAGAACAATAAAGAAATGCTTCAAATTTACCAAGAAAATATTATTTCCAAACAAAACAGCAAGCCTCAATTAGCCAGGACAGGCTGAGTTATTCTATAATCATAAGCCACCCACATATCTCAAAGTCTAAATATATAAGCTTACTTCTCAATCATGTAAGCAAGAATCTCTCAGGAGCAACACTCTTCTGAAGGACGACTCAGGAATGAGCTCCTTAGTCAGGAGCCTCCATCATCTTAATGACATTGAACTGATCTGCGTCATGGATTAAGGGAAATTAGCAGGTTGCACTGATTTGCATGTTAGGACTAACAGTCCAGAATACATGGCCTCCACTCACAGCTGATTATCCCATGATTATTTCAAGGAGAATAAAAAAGATTTCTTACCTCTTCACACACAGCTACCATAGAGAGAGGATCAGGTATGGGAGACAACCAGGTATTTCTAACACTGTCATTCATGAGACAAGATAGTTTCAGACATGTATAACCACCAAAAATACGTATCTCTGTGAGCTATTTCTGAGAAAAAGCCTGAAGGATGTATTCCACTACATCAAGGTCTAAATTAAGAATGAGGAGGCATGGGATCAAGGAAATGGGGAAAAAAGGAAACTGTCATTTCTTTAAACTTGGGGTGCTATTCTGGAATGAATGCAACATATCATAATACACTTTTATTTCTGCCTACACTAACTATATTTTATTCCATACCTTATGTGAAGCGATTTTCGCATTTATTTTCATGACAGAAACAAGCCTAGAATTTCCCTTTTGGTGACGTCTTTGAAACATTCTGCTAATAAGCTTCTGACTAACTCATAAGACAAGCATTTTCTTATATAAAAATTAGTGAATTTGAATAAACTTGAACAGTTTGATTAGGGCATATTTGAATACTCATTTATTTTGCAGATACTTCAATATGTTGCTGTGACACCTTAGATAATTGCTTTTTAAATAGCTATATTCATTGATAGATCTTGGCATTTTTAAATTAGTGATCACAGCTTTAGAGACTATAGGTTTTTGTGGGGGGGGTTTTGTTTGTTTGTTTGGTTGGTTGGTTGGTTTTTTCTTGGTTTATCTGATCTGTCTCCATTTAGTTGAATGCATTCTCTATTTTTCAACATTTTTTTTTCTTTTATTTGTGGGATATTTGAAAACACAGTGTGTAACCTGATGGTATTTGGGCAACTGGGACTATGTTTTCTTGTAATTTTAGTTTCATATCACTGATCAGATGTTGCCAGATAATACACGGGAATTACACTTTTCAAAATGTTTTGCAGTTTGGTATTTATGCTTTACAGTGGGTCAAAGCCCACTCCATTTCCAGTTAGAAAGGATTTCAGGCTTAAGTGACACTCAGATGGGCATGATAGAAGCCATACCCAGGTTCCAGGTGAGTACAGCTAAGGAATTAAGATACAGTTCTCTTGAAGGAGATGGACTTAGAGACTTCTTTTCTAACAGTAAAGAACAGGGCCTGACAGAGCTCACCCTATTCACCCTTCTGTGTTGGTTGATTTTCTCATCTTCCATTTCAACCTTCATTCATTCATATTCTCTCACTCTCCTTCCCCTCTTCTTCCCTCGTTCCCCTCCCCCTTTCCCTCTTCAACCTCCCTCCAATTTCAGTAAATTTTAAAACTTGTAGAAAGATAAGAAGGCTTCTCAGAAATCCGTCATGAAGATATCTATCAATCATTTCTTGTTTATACTTTGTTCTCTCATCACTTGTGTCCTGGGTGAATTGCAAGGCTCATTCTACTGATGGCATCTCGTCTAGTTTCTCATCTAAGGTTCTAACTTCCAAATCTTCCTCCTTGTTGGATCTGAATCAGTGGCGCCTTGTCTGAATCACAGACACCACTGATAATCCTATTTTGATCTTTGCTGGTGAATCCTAAAATTCTTGTTCTGAAACCCTGCATAAAGCACACCTGTAATGGCAAACAGTTCAGTGGAGTGTGCCTGTTTTAGTTCTCTTTTCTAAGAGAACTAGACACTGAGCTTTTTGACCTTGGGAGCCCTAATCCCACCTATATCTCTCCAGAGTTCTTTGCATGTAACATCCAGCCTTGTTCTGCATTCTTTCCTCTACATTTAATTTTATAAAGGCTAATAACTCAAGCAGAAAAGATGATACATGAAACTGACCCTCGACTCAGTTGTCCAACTTCCAACGTCTGAAGGCTCCCGAAGACCCCTGATGCTTTTGTCTTTTTCAAGTTGTACGGCTTTTATTTACTGCGGTGGGAACATTGATCAGGTACATAACTGGCATATAAATATCTTTCTTTTACACTTCCTACTATGCTTCAGATTATTAGTTTTCACACACATACACACATATACATATATATGAAGTGAAGTTTTATCTTTCATACTTTCTACATAAAATATACACAATAATTCACCCTGATAATGCCCAAATATAATCCCAACAATATCATTCGTTGTTAAATCAAGATTTAAATTTTATTAGAGATCTATAAATATAAATAAACCATATAATGTCTATAGTCCCTTTTAATTTTTCTCACATTCTTTTACTTCTAATAACATAGGGTTTTGCTGTATAGTCCAGGCCAACCTTAAACTTGTGGTCCTCCTGTTTCAGCCTCCTGGTATCTAGAATTAGGGTACCATTATGTCTTGCTTCAAGATACTTTATTACACACATAAATTCCTTTAGCCACACAATGTAAGGATCAGGAAGTGGCTATATTTGGGAGACATATTACTTAGAACATTATGCTAACTCAAGTCTTAATAGTGACAGTCATCTCAGGGTGACATTTACTTCCATTTCACTGTTTTATACATAATTTTTGATGTCCCTTCCTCCTTCTCTGTTCTGTTCTAGACATCTTGTTTTCTCAACTGGTTTCACATATTCCCTGGCATTTTCAAACCAACTATTCCTATGTTAAGTAATGAAATAGCTTCCAGAAGGAAAATGATCACAACCAGCTGTAGGTCAAATATTAAGTGGTTTTTTCTCACCTCTTCAAGGCTATCAATATTCAGATTAAAGTATATCTGAATAACATTTCCTAGTTTCCAAGAATATCTTCAAAGTATTCTATTTTTAATCTGCTAAGGAGGCAAAAAAGAACCAGAATGCAATAAAAGTTATATTATTATTATCATTATTAATTTACTACTACTACTACTACTACTACTACTACTACTACTACTACTACTACTACTACTACTACTGTTGTCTAAGGTGAATTTTCCCTCAGCCAAAAACATCAAAATAAATGTTTCTAAGACCAAAGATCTAATAGTCACCAGCATCAGGAAGTATTTTTATATGAACTATGAAAATCTTGTAACTACTTCCTGGGCATTCTGGACAAAGAAGAATGCTTTTCACTTTTTTATAACTGTCTCAAATATTTCATCTACCAGGCAAGTACATCAAGATCAAGAGGATATATAAAGCCTTTCTGTCAACAGCTTAACCAACAGGCATGTACTATTATTCTAACAGAGGGTCTGTTATTTAAAGCCATGTATATATAATACTTTGCTTTGCAAAGGTCTGTGGTATTACATATTTATATTAAAGTATAAATGTATACAAAGACGTGTACAAAAGATGCACGTAGACTGTCATATGTCTGACAATACAGTATATGGAATGATTTTACTTTTTTTTAATACCCATACACTCGTATTCCTACTATTTTCCCTAACTCCTGGCTACTACTGCCTCTATAATTTTGTCTTTTCTAGACTGGTATACAGTTGGAATCACGTAGTATAGAAATTAAGTATCCCTGCCAAATTGTTTTCTTTCACTTAATGGTATTCATTTATGGTTCCACTGTATTCTTCCACAGTTGGCAAGCTTCTCTTCAGTGCTAATATTCTAGATATAACATAGTTTATTTATCCATTCACCTTCTGAACGGAAATCACTCACTTGCTCAAAAGTTTGGACAATAATGAGTCAAGCTTCTATAAATGTGTGTGAGGAGGTGTTTGCGTGGATGAACAATTTTTATTGATTTGAGTAAACACCAAGGAACATGAGGTGCATGGCAAAAGTGTCTGTAAGAAAATGCCAGAATGCCATCCAAAGCTGTTAGATTTGTTCCGTGTTTCTGCCAATGGGTGAGTGTTTCCCTGATTTAACATATCCACCTGCCTTTGGTGAGGTCAGTGGTTTGAACTATGGCCATTCCCTATAGGAGTGTGGTGGTATTGCATCTTTTAAATTCACAAGCCTCTAATGATGTTATATGCTTTTGGTTATCTATGAATTTTCCATGAACCTTCTGATCATATTTATTCTGTCTATTTCAACTTAAAATGATGCTTCTCAATCTATGGGTCATGACTCCTTTGGGATGGATGTGAATGGCCCTTTCACAGAGGTTATATATCAAATATCCTGTAAATCAGATATTTACATAATAATTCATAAATAGCAAAATCATAGTCATAAAGTTGTGATAAGATAATCATATGGTTGAGACTCACCACAACATAAGGATTTGTACTAAAGGATCTCAGGTTTAGGAAAGTTGAGTATCACTGACTGTGAAGGTCTCTATGGACCCATTCTTCATATCACTATTGTGTTCTGATCCTACTGATTAGCCTATTAAAACTATTCTGCTATAGAGTTTTCAAATCCAGTATTAACCTTTAAGTAGTTCTTAAATTTCCCAACTCTCTAAGGACATTACAAATTTAGTTTTATAAGCTGTCCATTTCCTACCATTATAGTCCTTAACATAAGCATTCTTTTATAAAATCCCTTTTCTGGTAATTTCCCATATGTATCATATCCAAGTCACTTTCTGATGATTGACCTTTTCAAATTACTATTATTGCCTCTGGCATTCTTTATAATTTTTTTGTGGTTGTTGAAAGCTAGACAACTTCTATCTTACATATATATTGAGGTTAAGTGGACCTTCTGTGTGAGAGTCTATTTTAATCCGACCAGAACTTGGTTGAGTTTGATGTTTTGTTATGGCCATGGGCACTAGACAATTGTCAATTCTACTGACCTTGTTTTTGCCCAGTTTTGGCTGTGGGACTTGCCTTTGTTCTGATCTTCTGAGAGACTCTTTATCTTGCAACTTTTCAACCACAAAACACTGCTGTTGAACTGAGTGCTCATTTTTGTGGAGTGAAGGAAACAAGTTTTAACCTGATTGGGGCTCAGTATTTGGACAGTCTGGGGGTCGAACTTTCCCATGAAAGTTCTTCAAAAAGATAGCTCTTCACTAATAAAAGACAGCCCTGCTCTGTGTCTAGATATTCCACATTTATTTTTCCCTTTATTTCCTGTGTCTCAGGGACTATGCTTTTTGTCTTTGTTTTTTTCCTGCTTCTGTTTCTTCATCTCATTAGTTGAAACAGTTTCAGTTGGAATATGTTTTACGGTTGCAGTCTGCTTAAGCAAGTTTCCCAAAAGAAAGGGGCTTGGTAACAGGGAACACCCAGGTGAAGGTGCATGCCACCTTTCTTTTCTTCTGTTAGGACAGAAGACAGAAGATCTCTGGTGAATCATCAGTCTAAGTGTGGAGAGATCCCTGAAGCTTATGAGTTCTGCCTATGCCTGTCCCTGCAAAGGCCCTTGTATGACAGATCTGCACACTCACCCTCCAGCAGCTCAGTGATCAACTCCTGCTAGAGGCTATCTCCACTGTGTCTAGGTGGGTTCATTCTTCTACACTTCCAGATGGTGCTCTATTTCTACAACCTCAGTCTCCTGATGGATCTAATGTCTCTCTATTGAGAAGACAAGATGACAACCTCCAAACTCTTTCACATTGGAAAACGGACAATAGAACTAGTTTTATAGTGTTTGACAAGTTTGGGGGCTTTGACGTTATTAGAATTTCAGGGCTTTTTTGAATCAATAAATTTCCCTAACATTTCAGTAAATGGCAACCTAGAAACAGAATAAACACAGAAACAAAACAGGATTAAAAGCTTGTTTTCCGAAAATATAACAAAGTGGTCCCAAAGATTAAGTCGACTCAACCATCTTAACAGACAAAGAGAAAGAACATCAACTCCATGTATCAGACTTGCTAGTCTTGGTATTGGAATAAATGTGTGCAAGCACATTGTTTTGGGTGGAAAACTGATCTCATTAGAGCAGTGTGAATTTTATGAGACATTGTCAACTTGACCTTCACATCATTAATTCAATTTCTGTAGAAACAGTTTCCAAATGACTAAAACCAGGTGTTTTTTTTTCCAGCTAAATATTTTTATTGGTTATTTGGGAATTTCACACAATAGACTCCAATAACATTCTCTTTCCAGTTGTCCTAGGTCTCCTCACCTTCATGACCTCCCTACCCTTCCCCAAAAAGAAAGAAATTAAAACTTGAAATAACAACCACAAAAAACAAACAAACAAACAAAGCAGAAAATAACCACAAGTCTAATTTGTATTACCCATATATTTACTAGAACATGATCAAATTCTCAGTGGACAGCCCCTTAAAGAAAACTGGGCCCTTCCCCACCAGTACCCCTGCCAGAAACCATCAATTGTGGAGAGCTATACTTACCATCCTTATCACAAATTGTTTTTTATTTATTTTTTTATTTTATTGAATATTTTATGCATTTATATTTCAAATATATTCCTCTTCCTCCCTCCTCCCTCTTCCCTCCCCCTTCTTCTATAAAGATGCTCCCACTCCCACCCACCCACCCACCCACTCGCTCCCACCTCAATACCCTGGCATTCCACTACACTGGGGAAACAAAACCAAGGGCTTCTCTTCCTATTGATAACAAACAATGCCAAGAGTTCTCTTCCATGTTTTTCTTTCTAGGCTATTGCATTTGGGGACAGGGTGTGTGTCACAGAAGCCTTCCATGTACCTCTTTTTTAATTGTGAGTCTGAATGTTTGCATGTAAAGCTATTTGAGCAAAAGGGTATACTGTGAGTCGCACTGCAGTCTCCAGTGACTCTATCGCAAGAATGAGATAGAGAGATGGGAGAGATGAAGCAGTAACATTCAATCAATGCTTGTATGGTGGAGAGAGAGGTGGGATTAGAGGCTTAACAGTGTTGACAGATGTAAGAAAAGGCTGCTGTGGACCAGGGAGCATGTTGGTGCTACATAGAGCAGAAAGGTGATATGGAGCAGCCTGGAGCTTGTGCAAGCTCAGCCCCATGCCAAACCCCATTGTTCCCCAGCTATAGGATCTTCCTATCTCTGAGCAACCACAGGATATCTAAGATGAAGGATAGATCATTCTCTGGATTGGAACTCTTTGGAAGACATCTTTGGTCCATGCTGTCTCTTGAGACCATGTTGGTATCTATGGTCCATGCTACTGCCCCAGGCCAAGTGGGTGTCACTGATCTAGGTTGCCACTGGAGACCAGGTTTTCATCCCTAGTCTGTGTTGCCACAGGGGGCAGAGGGTCATGTCAATGTCCAGAGTCTGTATTTCCATGAGAGACCATGCTGAGGTCCATGACACACGCTGATGCTGGAGGCCATGTGGATGTCATGGCCCATGCTCCCACTGACTATAAAGGGCAAGGAAGCTATTTCTGTAGTGGTATTGAAGATGGCATACTCACAGTTGAGACCAGATACTTTGTTTCACATTATCTCTTCTCTTGTCTTTTGTTTCAATTTCATATCTGTTCCCTTGTTGTGAAAGATACCCATTTTCTAAATTATTACATTGCTTTTAATTTTTTTCTTTTTTGAGGTTATAATTACATCATTTTACTGTTCCCTTTCCTGTCTCCAAACCCTCTCACATATCCCTTCTTTCTCTCTAAAATTCATAACTTCTTTGTAATATTCTTTTATGTCTACTTTCAGGGCTGACCATTTGGTATTGGATAACTGATTGGTATGCTCTTCCTTGGGGAAGACTTTTCTCTTGTGCTCATTATTCCTCAGTTTCCTGTAGCTCTTTGGGCAAGCGTGAGGCTTCTTGGTCTCTTCCCTTCCCCTCACTCCTGTTCATTTGGCTTATCTATTGTTGTCCTGGTTTGGCTCATGTTTAAGGAATGTTACATTGATTTTGTATATTCTTGAGTTTTCTAGACATGGTTTTCATTTTCAGTGTATTCTCTAAGCTGCTCTCTTTGCCTTTCCTGTGTTAATTATTCAGGTAGAAAAAATGCTCACTGCCTGATCTAATCTTTTTGGCCCTGCCCTCTGGCCATGTCTAGCTGCAAGTCCTCTTGTACGTTCTCAGGTCTGTAAATAAATCAAGTGGCAAGGCCCGAGGAGTGGTGACTCTCTCCTCCTGTTCTTCACTGGATTGATGAGCTATCTCAGAACCCTGACTGGCACATGGGAAGTGCATAACTCTTCCACAAGCTGTGTGTCTCGCATTGCCTCCAGTCCTATGTTCATGGCATTGGGAATAATTTTGACTTTTCTTTTGTCCTTTCTTTTTCCTGTGCTGGGATGACTCCAGGGCTTTTTAAACACTAAGTAAGGAGGCTACCATTACACTACATATTTAGCCTTTTACGAATGATTGCCTGCCTTTATTTCCTTTAGTTCTCAGACTCATTTGTTTAAAATGGACTTTGTTCTCCCAGTCTACCCCAGTCATCTCTATCCTTCTCACAGGAAGCAGAGACTTTTCTCATTTTTGCAAAAACAAAAATTATATTTGGGTCTTGTTTAGAACATGCATTTTTACTTGGTAATTTTATTATTCATTTTGAGATTTTATACTGAGAAACTAGGAAAACTTTTGTACCTTTATGCCAGTATTTGAACATTGAAAGAACGCTGAAAGGAAAACATAAGGCTTCACATTAATTTCTATATTCTTGATCTTACTCATCCTGCATGGTCTAAATGCACATAGTACCATGAGCTGTCGGGTACTGGGAGTTTAGTCACCAATATACTGCACATAAAAATATTGTCGAGAAGTCCTAACTAGAGCAATCATACAACAAAAGGAGGTCAAAGTGATACTAATTGGAAAGGAGAACTAAAAATGTCACTATTTGCAGATGAGATGATAGTATACTTAAGTGACACCAAAAGTTCCACCTGAGAACTACTAAGCCTGGTAAACAACTTCAGCAAAGTGGCTGGGTATAAAATTAAATCAAATAAATTAGTAGCCTTCCTCTACTCAAAGGAGAAACAGGATGAGAAAGAAATTAGGGAAATGAAACCCTTCACAATAGTATCAAATAATATAAAAACCTCGGTGTGACTCTAACCAAGCAAGTGAAAGATCTGTATGAGAAGAACTTCAAGTGTCTGAAGAAAGAAATTGAAGATCTCAGAAGACAGAAAGACCTTCTGTGCTCATGGATTGGCAGGATTAATATAGTAAAAATGGTCATTTTGCCAAAAGCAATCTACACATTCAATGCAATCCCAAACAAAACTCCAACTCAATTCTTCATAGAGTTAGAAAGAGCAATTTGTAAATTCACTTGGAATAACAAAAAGCCCAGGATAGCAAAAACTATCATGGATAATAAAAACTTCTAGGGGAATCACCATCCCTGACTTCAAGCTGTATTACAGAGCAAAAGTGATTAAAAAAAACAAAAAACAAAACAAACAAACAAAAAAAATATGGTATTGGTACAGAGACAGGCAGGTAGATCAGTGGAATAGAATTAAAGATGCAGAAATGAACCCACACACCTATGGTCACTTGATCTTTGACAAAGGACCTAAAACTTTCCAGTGGAAAAAAATAGCATTTTCAACAAATGGTGCTGGTTCAATGGAAGTCCAGCATGTAGAAGAATGCAAATTGACCCATTCTTTTCACCCTGTACAAAGCTTAAGTCCAAGTGGATCAAGGGTTTCCACATCAAACCAGATACACTCAAACTAATAGAAGAAAAAGTGGGGAAGAGCCTCGAACACATGGGCATTGGGGAAGATTTCCTGAACTAAACACCATGGCTTATGCTCTAAGATCAAGAATCAGCAAATGGGATCTCATAAAACTGCAAAGCTTCTGTAAGCCAAAGGACACTGTGGTTGGAACAAAATGGCAACCAACAGATTGGGGAAAGATCTTTACCAATCCTACAACAGATAGAGGGCTTATATCCAAAATATACAAAGGACTCATAAGTTAGACTGCAGGGAGACAAATAACCCTATTAAAAATGGGGTTCAGAGCTAAACAAAGAATTCACAGCTGAGGAATGCCAAATGGCTGAGAAACAACTAAAGAAATGTTCAACATCTTTAGTCATAAGGGAAATGCAAATCAAAACAACCCTGAGATTTCACCTCACACCAGTGAGAATGGCTAAGATCAAAAACTCAAGTGACAGCAAATGCTGGCGAGGATGTAAAGAAAGAGGAACACTCCTCCATTGTTGGTGGGATTGCAGACTGGTACAACCATTCTGGAAATCAGTCTGGAGGTTCCTCAGAAAATTGGACATTGAACTACCTGAGGACCCAGCTATACCTCTCTTGGGCATATACCCAAAAGATGCCCCAACATATAAAAAAGACACATACTCCACTATGTTCATGGCAGCCTTATTTATAATAGCCAGAAGCTGGAAAGAACCCAGATGCCCTTCAACAGAGGAATGGATACAAAAAATGTGGTACATCTACACAATGGAGCACTACTCAGCTATCAAAAACAATGACTTTATGAAATTCATAGGCAAATGGATGGAACGGGAAAAATATCATCCTGAGTGAGGTAACCCAATCACCGAAAAACACACATGGTATGCACTCATTGATAAGTGGCTATTAGCCCAAATGCTTGAATTGCCCTAGATGCATAGAACACATGAAACTCAGGGCGGATGATCAAAATGCGAATGCTTCACTCCTTCTTTAAAAGGGGAACAAGAATACCCTTGGCAGGGAATGGGGAGGCAAAGATTAAAACAGAGGCATAAGGAACACCCATTCAGAGCCTGCCCTACATGTGGGCCATACATATACAGCCACCCAATTAGACAAGATGGATGAAGCAAAGGAGTGCAGGACGACAGGAGCCGGATGTAGATCTCTCCTGAGAGACACAGTCAGAATACAGCAAATACAGAGGCGAATGCCAGCAGCAAACCACTGAACTGAGAATGGGACCCCCGTTGAAGGAATCAGAGAAAGGTCTGGAAGAGCTTGAAGGGGCCCCATGATATGTACTCACTGATAAGTGGATATTAAAAAGAAATAATCATCAAACATGTAAACAGAGGAGGGGGTTGGGTAATAGAATGTGGTTCCCTCAGGCAGCTCCAGTGTTATCCTCTGATTGCTTTTGGTAAAGCCAAGCAGCTCTCACCAGGAAGTGAACATAATACTCTAATACTTGCATCAATAGCTTAAATAGCATAGTGCTAAATGTCTTAAATTTTGCTCTTCTAAACTGTGAGCTAAATAAATTTTCTTATAAGGAATCAAATGTCCAGTATTTTTGTGACAACAGAAACCCCAGTAACATAGTAAGAAAGGTGATGACCATGAAATAATTATTTTTGTAGTTGTTCTTTTACAATCTATCCCAAAACTATTTATAGGATGGGGTCAGTAGAGTACTTAAGACTACTTTTATATTGTTTTAAGAATCATGGTGTTTGTAACTGCAGTGATGTCCCAGAGAGTAAGGGTATTCGCTGCTCTTCCAAAAGACCCAAGATTGGTTACCAGTATTCACATCAGGCAGCTCACAGCCACCTGTAACTCTAGATCCAGAGAATCTGATGCTCTCTTCTGGCCTCTGTGGGCACCTATGTAGCAGACACTCTCACCAACTACACACACACAAAATTTAAAATAGAAATAAATCTTAAAAAGAATCAGAGTATTATAAAAGTTTGAATTAAGCTCTTGCTCTCTTGACTGTCTGCTCCTACTCTATCCTCTTCCCTTCCCCCACATCCCTTCCACTTCTCTCTCCATGTACTCAGGGCTGGCCACTACTCCTCTACTCTCTCTCTCTTTCTGCCTTTCTCTGTGTCACTACTACCCTCTCAACTCTTCTCCCCATGCCCTAAATAAACTCTATTCTTAACTTAAACAAAGTTTGAGTTACATATTTTAATTTTCTATACCTAAAATGCCTTCTACTTTGTTCTTATGTCACATTACTGATGAAAAGGAGACAGGGTCACATAACATTATAATATATAATTAGCTACAATAAATTAGATGGAAAATCAAAACTAAGACCCAAGTTTCTGTGAGTTGTTTTTAATTCAACAGTTTGTTGATATTCGAGTGTAAGCAGTAATTGTAATGCATTGTGTTTTGTTCTACAGTCAGTTTATGACCGTGTGGAGTTCTGTGACAGAATGTCTAATGAGAGTCGTTTATGAAAGATAACTCTTAGTTGGCTCACAGTTTTAGAGAACTCAGTCCATTATGGCAGAACTGCTTTGATGGTGACAGAGGGAACTTTTGGCAGAGCCTCTTCATCTCACAGTAGACCAGGAAACCGAGATAGTGTCAGGAACCAGGGACCCAGTATAACCTCCCAAGTTCAGTCCTGCTGATCTAATTCTACCAACTCACCCCTTCTCCCCCATTAATTTATCTGTTTGCTTTACATCCAGATCTCAGATTCCCCTCCTTTCTCTCATCCTAGCCCCTCTCTCCTCCCAGTCCCTCTCTCCCCTTCCCCATCCCCCTCTCCATAAGTCCCATGGACTTAAGAATAAGCATTCAAGGGCTGGTGAGATGGCTCAGCAGTTAAGAACACTGACTGCTCTTCCAGAGGTCCTGAGTTCAATTCCCAGCAATCACATAGTGGCTCACAACCATCTGTCATGAGATCTGATGCCCTCTTCTGGTGTGTCTAAAGACAGCTATGGTATACTCATATACATTAAATAAATAATATTTAAAAAAAGAATAAGCACTCAAAATAGGAGCCTCTGGGGGGATGTTTCGGATTCAAACCATTAAGAATAATTTTATATAAAAATAACCAGCATTTTTGCTTGGCTTGAAGTCATATTCCCCTGTTTGTTCTTATATTTTGATTCATGCTAAAAGAACCAGCCAGTAGCCAAAGGTTTCAGACTGCATAAGATAGTCTAACGTATATAAATGAGTGTTCTGCTTCTAAGGTTATCCCTCCCTGGTGAGTCTCAGATAAGATTCTGTCATTCTGGCTATAAAGTGCTAACCTTATATGGTTTCTCTGCATCTACCACAGGGCTCTGAAGACTGGAACCAGGATCATATATAGAGAAATGTCTGCCTATTATATTTTATACTCTCCTCTACTTAATGCAGAAGGGTCTCCCAAAGTATATTCACCTGTGATGATCCATAATCCTGAAATGGTTCCAAAATTATCACCTGCTAGCACACTGAGCTCCAAACACGAGGCAAGAGTGCAAGTATCCAATAACAAGTTAGAAAAAAAATTTACTGCCCGAGTGGGAGAGAAGTTTAAAGCTCACAAGTACAAGAACAAGAATATACAAAACTGTAATATGTCCTCCCACTAGCTAGTTTAAATGCAAGGGCCCCTGAAGCTCAGAACTCTAAGAAGGAAAGCACAGTGTTTCTCTCTATTCTTACACGGTTGGCAGCTCCAGCACCATCTGATTCACGTTCATTCAAACTTTTCCTTTCAAATACCACCTCCTCCAATTTCCTAGGAAGAAATATTTGGGTGTGTTTAGGGTAATCAACATGGTTAACTTACTAAAGAAATAAAGCTGCATGTGTCAAGAGTGTTAGCATTAAAATAATATTTTAGAGCAGTGGTTCCCAACCTTCCTAATGCTAGGATCCATTAATATAGTTCCTCATGCCGTGGTGATCCCAACCATAAAATTATTTTAGTTGCAACTTCATAACTGTAATTTTGCTTCTGTTATAAATCATAATATAAATATTTGGGATATTGAGGTTGCTGGGGGACTGTACTCCTGGAGCTAATTGGACTGTTCTCATAGCATATACAGCATGAAAAGTTTGGATTTGAACTCCAAGGCAAGCATTAAAAAGTTTTGCTGGAGTCAAAGTTAGGGTAAACAGGAAGGTAAGATATCATCTCCACAGTTTGGAAGTACGATTCTCTCAGGACCTATAAGTTAGAAGCTTGGCCCTAGGGTGGCACCTCTTGGAAGGGGTAGAGCCTTCAGTTGGCAATGCATAATAGAATAGCTTTAGGTCTCAAGGGTATTGCTTTGGCATGGACTTGGAGACTCCAGTCTCACCTTTTGCTCTCTTTGCTTCTTGGTTTACAAGGCAAGCAGATTTTCTCTTCTTTACAGTGGTTTTGTTCCACCACATGAACCTATCAAGACCCTGCTTGTCAGGTGTACACATCAAAGGGACAGACAATTTTACACTGCCACTTCTATACCTGTGAGCCAACATGAACCTTTTCTATTTATAAGGAAATTGTGTGAGGTAATTCATTACAGTGATGAAAATTGTGATGAATAGGCGAATGCAATGAGTCATCATCCCTCCTATATGCGGGTATAGCAATCCTACAAGGAAAGAACTTATGAAGAGGAAAATGGATCTTTCACATTAGATGACCTTTCTCATCCAGGGAAACGAGGATAGTGTTAGAAGAACAAAGCCTTAGGCTTGAGTGTGGTAACAGAATGAAGATTATAAAACCAAAGCTAGAGAAACTATATGTTTTACTGTTCAAAAAGTTGATCATTAGTAAGACAATTTTTCTGCCTGTTGACTTTTATCTCTGTCATCTGTTACTATCAATATGGGAAACAGACAACTCACCTTGAATGAACTCTACTTTCTTATACAAAATCCTAAACCATTCACAGCTTTTATTTTATTTTATTTATTTATTTTTTATTAACTTGAGTATTTCTTATATACATTTCGAGTGTTATTCCCTTTCCCGGTAACGGGCAAACATCTCCCTCCCCCCTCCCCTTCCTTATGGGTGTTCCCCTCCCCATCCTCCCCCCATTGCTGCCCTCCCCCCAACAATCTAGTTCACTGGGGGTTCATTCACAGCTTTTATACTCAGAACTTTCCATCTAAGCATATGATTCTTGACAAACCATGACAGTGCTCACTGCTCAAACAATACCTTAACAACTTATAGGTCTGTGGGCTGAATTTAGGTGGCCTTTGCTGTATCTGTGCTCTAGGCATAATAAGACCAAAATCAAGACCTTGGGCTGATCGTTCACCTGGGGACTCTAGGAAGTGATCCATTCAGGCTTCCTTCAACTTACTGAGAAGAATTCATCCTCTAGAATTTGTAGACCTAGGTCCCTACTTTCAGCTGCCTATTTGTGGTAAGCTTTAGGCCCCTTCTCTGCTCTTGACAGGCATCTTTCTCTATAGTTAAGCCAACAGCAGTCTACCAAATCTTTACTATTCTTCAAATTCTGATGATTTCCTTTCTGCCTTCCTCTCTGCTACCAGTCAAAGCCAGCCCTCTGATTTTGGAGACTCAGGTGATTAGCCTGGACTAACCCAAAAAAAGCCTCTTCATCATCAGGACAGCCATGCTATACAATACAAATGAACCATAATGACAGTTTATGACTTGCACCGGCTCCAGGAATGAGTGTACTTCATACAAAAACATTAATTGTGTGCAATATCATACAACATCAGTAGAATGTAGTACTGGGAATAAATTACTACTGAGAGCTAGTTAACACAATCAATGAGTATTAACCAAAAATAGGAAGTAAGTCAGAGAATATGAAGACTAGAACCAGAATATCCCAGAGCCAACGCAGGTGGACTTACACTAGAAAACAAAATCAAGACAAGGTATCAAGACCACTAGAACATCATGAGTGACTTGAAAACAAAGCAAAACAAAAGTCAGCAGAGACCTGTCAAGTAGTATGATCTAGAAAAGAGACTAAAATCAGAAGATATAAAATGCTAAAGTATCTCATAGGGGTACTTTCTCACAAAGAGAAAGATGGGCTCATATTTTACACATAAAACCAAATAGGACACAGAGGCCACAGCTATCGTCATCTCAGAACAATACCCCAGGAAGTATGAGTATTCAACTTTTATTGTGGAAATGGGTTATTGTGAGAAATGATTCAGGTTAATTTCTTCAATATACAATATACTATCCAAGAAGGATAGATCGGTATTCATGGATTGTCTTTTCACCGATATACTATTGTGTCAATGTTTGTTCATCACCAAATATTTATTCATGGTCCTCAGATCGATGTGATTGGACCTAGAGGAGGTGGAGCCCAAGGGAAAGTGTTTTAGTTGCTGGGGGTGCTGTGTTCTGAAGGGAACTCTGGTCTCTTGGAATAAGTTCTTGCTGAGTTGTTCCAAAACCTCTGATCTCTGAATCTCTCCTTGACTTTATGTTCCAATATATGATCCTTCATCCTCAAGGGCTTCACTGTGCTACATGAAGTGCAAAAAATAGCAGGTAGCATACTGATTAAACAATCTGACTCCTAAACTATGAGTTAAATGAACCATTTTCTTCGTGTGTAGCTCATTCCTGGCATTTAATGATGGCAATGATCACCTAAAATATGAGTGGAAACTACATGATTTAAGTGGATATTCACCTATCTCCTTTCTCTCAGTGTAAATTTATCTTCTTTGTCATAGTAACATAACCAGAAATATGAGCTTATCCAGGCTGAAGCTAATCAGTACAAGGAATTGCCCTGGATTAATGAGAGACAAAATAGCTACCTCATTTTAGAAACAAAACTTTAAAAAAAGAGTAAAATACTTAAAGTAGGGATATCTTACCTGAAAGGGAAGACTGGTAGTGAAGCATTCACCCAAGAAGATAATGAGAAGGTAGTACAGAAATAGAACATAACCCTTATCACACCATACTCAACACTCGTCCTCACAACAGAGAAAGGTGGATCATTTCAAAATGTCCCAAGCTTCCTCTATAATACAATGATTCGCAAAAGACCACAAACATGATAAAAGATGTTAGATTGTTTCCAAGTGTCTCTAAGTACTATGATTTAAAAGGAAAGTACTTTGGATTCTTGTGGTGATCTTGGTGGACACTATTCTCCTAAGCAGTGTTTTGTTGATGCTGAGCAAACCTGCTGTAAAATTAAGTTTGAAATAGAAATAAAGGAGAAAGCTAACTTTCCATTTCTTAGCTCACTGCAGGGGAAGCAATTTCCATTTTCAGTTTCTCAATTTTTCCTCATTACATCTGATTTGTTAGGGGCAGAAGACGCTTCCATTTTTTTAGCCTTGTCTACTAGCTTTAGGCCGCTGCATCCCATCAATGTAAGTTAATATTTTGGTTGTGGTAATAAAGTGTTCTCAACCCACAGGAACACCTACACCATATTCAAATCGCCCTGCCATTGTGAATGCTGGTGTCTGCTGGGTGCTAAGTTCAGACATCGCATTTGTCAAAAGGGATAATCATCTTCTTGCCTGAAGACAAGAGCCTGGGGAAGTTCACAAATGCCAGCCAGCACTTAGTCAAGCAAGAGTCCCTGGAGAAAAAAAAATGGCCATAAGACACACACCGTGAAAGGCATGTAAGTAGCTGTTCATTTTCAAAATCAACTGCAAAGCAAGGGTTCTGGCTCATCAGCACAAGAGACAGCAGGGTGCACAGACTAATGAGAAAACCCCCCAATATAAAGAAAGCAGATATCTCAAATGAAATATACTAGCTAGAAAGTAAGTTGCATACTTCAGATCTCAGCCAGAAATTAACCTCCTCAATACTCTGTTTTTTTAATCTGTTCTTTAATTCTTTCGTTATATTAATAAGTACTGGATATCACTTTACACATCACAGATAAGTAACTTTTATAAGAAAGTTTATCTGTGATGCCATTTCAAATGGTACAACCTCTATCAGCCCAGGTTGCTAAGGGAATACGTTGAGGCTCCAAATAGCCCATGATGGACATGTGCGAGAAGCAAAGTTTCACAGTGTTAAGAGGTAGCATGCTTGTAATTACACCACAACCTAATTCGTCATGATTGATTCTGAGCCTCTTTAAAATGGGAGAAGCCCATTACTTCTTCTTTACTGCCTCTGTTAATTCTGTTAAATAAAGATGCCAGCAGCCAATAGCTAGGGAGAAGAGACATAGGCGGGGTTTAGGTTTCTCAGGGGAGAGACCACAAGGAAGGGGAGAGACAGAGCAGCCATGAGATAGAGAAGCTAAAAGAATCGCCATGGCCTCTGGGCCAAGAGAACATGTACCAGAGGGGTGCCTGGCTGGAGCTAAGAGCAGCCCAGATGAAGCATAGTAATAGCTTGGGTTATCAGTGGGAAAGTAGATTCCAGCAGCATGGAGGGTAGGCAGTTACCCAGTTACTGGGCTGCTTAAGGCATACTAAATAATACTAAATAAAAGATGTGTGAGTGTCTTTCATCCTGGAACTTAACTGGTTTAAGGCAGGAAGGAACCCTGACTTGCGACATTTTTTAAAATGTTTTGCATCAGATTTTCAAGTTTATACTATAGGGTCAGTAAGATAGCTCAGCAGGTTAAGTGTATTTTACATACAACCCTGAAGTGGAGCCTTCTAGCACATGTACAAGAGCCAGATGTGCCTTAACTCTGCATCAACAGTCCTAATGCTCATACAAGTCCATGGAAGATAATGATGGGAGAATCTCACAAATCTCACATATGAGACAACACTGTGGCAGAAGCAATAAGACCAGAGGAGAGGACTGACTTCCACCTTTGCACATCTGCACTTACTCGTACTCAAGCCATAAATTAATGAATTAATCAAATTGGATCTTAAAGTTTATATGACAACTCCAAGTTGTTTTCATCAAAGCTGCCTTTTTATGATGGTGATTCTAGAACAAATCACAGAGTTGTCAGTCATTTTCCAGCTTGCTCTCACCAACAGATTGTCATCCTTCTAAAGGACAGGCTGCCGGGCAGTATTGGGAAGAAGCATCAACTTCTCTACTTAACATGGTGACAGGCAAAGATAAGACAACACGCCCCCCCAACTGCTCTGTCTTTATTTTAGAGTCTATCCTAGAAATGATAACAGCTACCACTGTCCTTAGTTTTATTTTGTCCTATTCATTCATTCATTCATTCATTCATTCATTCATCCATTATGTGAGTGGGGCACAAAGAACTCAGGTAAAAGGACAACAGCTTATCTAGTTTGATTGGTTGGTTTTTTTTCTACCAGGTGAGATTTGGGGACTCAACTCAGAGCTACTTAAAAATAAACTCCATTTCACATTAGTTTCATTACATTAGTTTTTGGTTTAGTATTACTTTAGTTGCCTTTAAGATTTTTCTTTTTACTTAAATATTTAGGTCTTGGGAATTGCATACATGAATATTGTATTTACATTGTTCCCACTTCTTTCTCTCCCTGTCCAACTCCTCCCATGTCCTCCTACTCCAAAATTCATGACCTCTTCTTTAATGATTGTTGTTATGCCAGCACACATATACACGAATAAGCTACTGACACTATTTACCATTTTTCATACGGACATGTAATTGGAGCCGATGACTTTGAAATAGTGAGTTTACCAGGGAGCTTACCTGGTAGAGCCTCCTCTCTTAGAAACTATTGTTTGTATTTTATTCCACCTCATCTGGGTTGTTATGTCAACTGATGATGTCTAGACAAACTGGTAATGTATAGACAACCACAATGTTGGGATTTCATTGTATACGCAGCAATTTTTGTGGAGAGGAATTCCCCATGGTCATTTACTCTCTACATTTTGGCCAGTTGTAGATCTCAGTGATAGTTTCAATATATAGCAACCCCCCAAATGTATTTGACAAGGGGTGATGGTTGCACTTATCTATGTGCACACATATATAATGATAATGAAGATGTGGTCATGGATTTGAGGAGTAAGAGGAACACAAGAGGATGTAGGGGTAAAAGGGAAGATATAGAAATGATGTAAAACAGTATTCATGTCTCAAAAAAGTAATTATAATCCCATGTTTAAAATGTGGTTATCAAAACAAACAAAAAGAGCCAAAGGAAAAAACACAAGAGACACAAACAGACTCAGAGACAGACATGCTCTCTCATATACAGTGATCCATAAAAATACAAAACCAGTTTATAAACTTTATCTTAGTTTATCTGTTTGTTCTTGCTTTATCTTTCTTCATTGTGCTATGATTATTCCTAAGATGTTTCTTGTTTATTTTTAATGAGAGACAGAAAGACCATGGGTCCAGATGTGAAGAGAAGGACTCAGAAAATTTGTGGATTAGGAGACTGTAACCAGGTTTTTATGAAAAAAAAAGGAAAAGAATGGGGGAAGGTTGGTTCACAAATATCAACTCCTCTCTGCAAGTAGATTCTACTTCTCTAAGGGTCTATGTCTGGAGTTATGTTATCTAAATGTTCTCCAAAGGCACAAAAGACATGTTTTCTCTTTATTTGGCTTTTCAGATTAATCAGACAAGCTTGTGGGAAAAGTAAAATTCAAACAAGATGTTGGCATTTAAAATGAATTAATGAAATCAGAGGAGTAAAATAACAATCAAGTGATAATTTTGCATTATTCTATGGAAACAGTGGAGAACCTCTTTTTCCTCTCTTTGATGGGTTACTCTCAATATATAACACTTTAAAACAGTATTTGAGTTGCCGTGTAATATCAAAGGTCTACCATGCTGTTCAAATGACAGGAACTGATTTACAGACATGTTGTTGATATGGGAATACTGGAGCATCTTTGAGAGAAATGAAACCTTTCTCAGACAGTAGGCAGCTTAACCTAGGGTTTACCAGATAACTGGATGGCCACCAAAGCTACCCAAGCCAGTGGTTTTCATGTTCTTGTTTTGCAACTTGAAATAATAAAGTTTGTGGAACACATAGTTTTACAGAAGTGTTATTATAGATCCATAGTAGAGTTCTAGAAACACAACACACACACACACACACACACACACACACACAGAGGGAGAGAGAGCGCAGAGAGAGACAAGACAGAGACAGACACAGAGAGAAAGAGAGAAACACACACACACAGAGATCCCTGTACAGTAGGAAAGATTCCTAGGGCTACACAGAGCAGCAAACTGGGGACATTTTAGTGGACCTTCAGCAGAAGTGGAGGTGAGACACAGAGCTGAGGTTGAATTGCTAAGTCAGGATGTCCATCTGCTTCCTCTCAGTGTCAGTCATAGCCTCATCCACAACTCTAGCAGAGGTGTTTTTTTTTTGTTTGTTTGTTTGTTTGTTTGTTTGGTTGGTTGGTTGGTTTTTTGAGGGGAAAAGAGATAACGGTAAAACAGTAAATAGAACTGTCTTCAGGCATGGCTGGCATCTCTAGCGAAATCATTCTCAGGATTGTTACAAGGGGTTCCAGCCCCAAGTGACTAGTTTCTATCTCCCACAGTTTTCAATAGCATAAATTCAGACTTCTGGGAAATCAGAAAGCATTGAGCAGTATTTTGGAAATTTTGCTCATTTTTCTCAAAAACTCTAATAGACCCACGTGCAATAACTAAAATCAATTTTAAGACTCATCTCTGCATTCTTCCCTTTCTTCTTTACAGAAACAAACTGATTTTTCATAAGGCTGTAAGAATCCATGTTTCAAAGGTATAAGGTAAAAAAGAAAAATAATCATTTTGCAAGAGCATCACTTTTTCTATATAATATATATTTTAAGATGAAACTGGGTTTCGACTCATTTTCAGTAGATTTTATGCATTTTAACTTAATAAATACAATTCTATTTTTCCTATTAGTTTACTTTAGGGCCCACCATTTTAAGTTTGTACCAAGGACTCTAAATTTTATAGCAATTGTGAGCACAGAAAGCTAAAGACACTAAAAAAGAAAATGTGATCTAAGTAGAAACTGGCTTGATATTTTAATTTTTTCACTCAAAATTCTATTTCTTTATTGTTATCAATAATTTGTGTCTATTTTTGTTTTCTTTTCCATTTGTTTATTTATTCACTTTACATCCTGACTGCAGCCCCCTCTTCCCAGTCAACACCTTCTGGCCCCTTCTCCAACGTCCCTTCCCTTTACCTCTGAGACTGGGAAGGTTCCCTGTCTGGGTATCAACCAATCCTGGCACCTCAAGTCACCTCAGGACTAGGTACCTCCTCTTCCTTTGAGATCAGACAAGGCAGCCCAGTTAGGGAAACAGGATCCATAGGCAGGCAACAGAGTCAGAGTAAGCCCTTATTCCGGTTGTTGAGGGATCTACATGAAGACCAAGCTGGACATCTGCTACATATGTGTGGGGAGGCCTAGGTTCAGCCTATGTATGCTCTTTAGTCAGTGGTTCCATCTCTGGAAGCACCCAAGGGTACAGGTTAATTGATTATGTAGATCTTCCTGTGGAGTTCCTATCCTCTTCAGGTTCCTCGATCCTTCCTCAAACTCTTCCTCAAGACTCCCTGAGCTCTCTCTGTCTAATGTTTGTCTGTGGGTCTCTGCATTTGTTTTGATCAGCTACTGGGTAGAGCCTCTCAGAGAAAGGTTATGCTAGGTTCCTGTCTGTGGCTCCAGAATGACAGATACAAACATAGCCTAAGGCTCTGAGGTAGTTGAAGGAGAAAGGCTATGTGTGCCTATGGATCCTCTAAGGACAGCTTGGCACACCTCCCTGCCCCCCATACCCCCCAAATAGGCAGGGGTTGCTACAACATTCATTTATGCCCATCTCACACAAGGTACCTGTGTGTCCAGGCTAGCAGTGACAAATATAGCTGCCAACAGTCTTCACATGTTGTATACTGAGAGAAAGCTTTGACCAACAAAAAGACTCAACGTCTCACAGTGTATTCCTATGAATCCAGTACCCTTGCAGACACAGTGGTAGTTTTTCCTCCATCCACACACAGACCTCCATGGAGATATGGCTGACCTGCACATTTAATCAAATTGAGTTCACAGGAGTTTCCAAGGAATCCAGGAGCATAGTCACAGAAGAAAGCTCCAAGAGTTATCAATCACTTTTAAAACTTATTAGTAAACCTAATTTCTTTCTGACTTCATGGATTAGTGTTAAATGAACCAATGACAGAAGGAACAAAAATCTTCCCCACCCCACCCCTTTGTGACTTCAGAGACCTAAGTTTCCATGACCATCACTGTCCTAAAGAGATGCTGAAGACCTGAGAGGTTCTCACCAGGATCCCACACTGTGTATCCAGTTTATACATGTGCAAATCCAGAGTCCTTGGCCAGTCCAGCTTGGCACTCTAGTCTACAGTCAAATTCGTATAAGAAGCAGAAGCAGAGTTTTTAATCCATATCAGGCTTTATTTCCAGTGTGTGATCTCTTGTCCTTTCTGTTACTTCATCTATGAAACTAGTTTTTGTCAGGAATGAATGTCATATGGTTTTACGACAGGGTTTCACTATATTGCCCTAGCTATCCTGGAACTGTTTGGAGATGGAGATGGAGTCAAACTCACAGAGATTTGCTTGCTTCTGCCTCTAGGGTGCTGAGATTTCAGGGATTAGGCATTAGGCCTGGCCTATAAAATACTTGTAATATGGCATCATTAAACAGAAATGTGCATTTAAATAATTTAGATAATTCTTACATAACATGATAGTTCTAAACAAGGATTCTGAATTGATTGACTATTACTCTTAGGAAACCTTACATATCACAAAATATGTAAGTTAAAACTACTCCAACAAACCAAGAACTAAATTTTAATTTTACAAATTACTTCTACTATCCTATGAAGTAATACATCTCTGTTCCTTTTCATCCTCATACTAGATGTACGGGTTTCAAACTGTGATTTCTTTTTACTGAATACTTTGTTATAATTATCTCTACTGTCATTATGATCTGTGTTTTCCATGAAAGGATGATCTCACTGACATGAGGTTCTTTATTTTTTCAACATTAATATTATTGACAAATTTATATGAATGGTTATTTTCATATACAAGGTTTCTCTCAAAGACATAATATATTTCTGAAAGATTCGGTCTGTAGCTCTCTGCTTACACTTCCTTCCTTGGTGATCTCATTTCATCTAGGGCTTTTAATGCCAAATACATGCCAATAATGCCCAAAATTAGATCAGCAGCCAAATAGCTCTCCTGCAAGCACCACGCTTTCATATCCAACTACCTACGCAAATCTCTATTTAGTTTTCTAAAAAAATCCCAACTAAGTGTGTTTCAGGCCCTGGTTTGTCACTGTTCAGCCTACCATGTTTCCTAACTAGAAGCCATCTCCTCCTTGTGGGCTATTTTCTACACAGTAACAGGAGTGATCCTTCTCAAATGCCAGCCAATCTATAACACTCTTTTTCTCTCTAAACTTTGCAATGGATCCTAATTTCATTCAGCCTAGAAGCCAAACTCCTTGTGAAGGCCAACATAGCTGACCCCAGGTGTCTAGATTCTCACTTTTCTGATACCTCACTTTCTTTTTGCTATAGTCACCTACAGTCCTTCTTAATTCCCCAGTTCCAATTTGCTTATGGCTCTTACGGCAATATATCAAGCAGATCCCTCCTTAGTATTGCTAATTGTTCAATCAAACATCCATGAAATATCCATTCCTCTTCAAGTTTGTGACTATAGAGGATTTCCCAGGTTAAGGTTTTTTTCTAAAATTCCATTTAAAAATGGAATATCTTGGGCAGTCAAGATGGCTCAAGACTTGGAGGGGAGTGCTGTGCAAGCCCAGTAGCTTGAGTTTAATCCCTGGAGTCCATATAAAAGTTGAAGGGAATAAAGTAGATTGCTGATCTCAAAATATGTAATATGTGCACACAACATGCACACCCAAACACACCCACAGTAAACAACATCTTAAAAACTGTAATTCCTTGACTCTGTTATTTAAAACTATAATTCCTTAACTCTAGTATTCAGGCCCATTTTTTCTCCACAGCACCAACTTTACACATTCTAATTACCATTTGTTATTCATCCATCCACCCTATAAGAAACTCAAATGATATACACCAAGTGTCTACAACAGCATGTGACCAATAGGGGACACTCTCCATGGCTTGTTGAAAGGATTCAGTGGCATTTTATACTAAGAAATTATGCTTTAGAATAAGATACTTATTCATATAATGGTAAGGCCAAAAGAGTATATATTTTATGGTCATTGAAAGACACAGCCTACTGTTCTCTAAAGTATTCATACCATGTGATGTTTTCATTACCCAGGTTAAGTGTTCTTGTTTCAGCCATAGATAGTCTAAGTAGAAATGGATTTGTATCCTGTCTTTCAAACAAACCACCTATGTATTGGACCAATAAGAAACAGGACTACTTGTAGTAAGCATATATAGTATATGTAGTAATCATACAGAGTATATATAGTAAACATGTATTAACTGGACATCAAATAATCTAATAGATTCACACACATGTATATATATTTTTTTCAGGAGGGAAGTGTTGAATAATAAATACTTTGAAAAATCATCATCTATGCCTTTGATGAGATCACAAATTTATTCAAAGGAGAAAAAATATAAAATCAGTAACTATCATGACAAGTATATATAAAAGTTTTAACAAAATCTCACGAAGGGTACTACTGATATTCAGCTAACTGTCCTGTTAAAATTAATAGATAAAATTCAAGTAAGAAACGGAGTCGTCTTATAAATAACAGAATTATTGCACTCATGGACTCACAGCAGCTGTGGCTACCTCCACAAGACCAACTTCAGCATAAATAGGAGAGAGGCTTATGAGGAGCTACTCTAGTTGAGGAGATACTGATAGTTGATACGTGTAGCTCATGGTAGGTTGACAGTATAGCAGTGGTTGACCCTAAACATGTGTGCTCATAGAAACTGTACTAACTAAACTCAATGGATGTGGGGGACGGGGGAGGGAGGGAGGGGGAGGGAGGGAGGGAGGGAGGGAGGATGAGAGAGGGAGAGTAAAAGGGAGGGAGGGAGGGAGGAAGAGAGAGAGAGAGAGAGAGAGAGAGAGAGAGAGAGAGAGAGAGAACAAGAAGTCAAGAGAGGATGTGGGAGAGGGAAATTGGAGGAGGAAAGTAGAGGGTGGTGATTGCCTAAATATATTCTACACGTGTGTGAAACTGCCAAAATGTAAAATTTAAAAATGAAATAAATAAAAGAGGTCTTCCTTATTGTATTTCAGCCGGGGTATTTTATTCCCCTATTAATTTCCTCAACAAAACAAGACTAACCTTGTGAGTACCAACAGCAATATGTAATAACTGTACTTTTATTCAAAAGGGAAATGACTCTTATTTCTTTAATTGAAACTTCCTGGGCTAGCCATGTGGAGTTTTCTCACAAATCCAAAGCCTGCTAGGAGGAAGCCATACCTGAGACTAGAAAGTAAGGTTTATGAGTAGTGATAGGGGTGACCTCAGGAGCTGAACTACACCATAAACATTTGAGGAACTGACATTCAGATGCTACAAAGAGATATAACAGAGCCACAGTAACACTGCTAAGAGAAAATAGGCCTTAGTTCAAGGCCACAGTTATGAAGCACAAGACAGAATTGCACTTAATAGGAGAGAGTATTACATTTACAAAAGGAAATTCCAATTTTTAGCAAGCTATTACCAGATAATTGTAAGGGGGTTTGCCTTAAAGAGAACACAAAGTGTTTTAAAGCAGTGAATTCCTCCCTACTATTCTACCTTGTCCACTTTCATGTTTTAGTAACAAGTAGCTAAACAGGATAGCTAGAGTACAATTTCCTAGCTTCTAGTCTCTAAAACTCTTTATAAATTATAAATATGAGCATTTTTTCACCTGTGATGCCTGACAAGTATGAGATATTTCACTGTTTAGGTCATTTCCTTCCTATACGTACTCTGTGCTTTGTGTTTAATAAGAAACCAGTTCTTACTACTTTCACTTATAAACATTTTATTCTATCAACCAAATTGTTATGAGGTTGGGCAAATTTACAGTCATTAAAACTGATCCCAGAGATCTCCAAACAATTTTGGGGACAATTTAGTAAAAATGTTCACACCTATCTGCGTTAGATTCTTCTTCTTTTTTATTTTTCTGGTACTATACTATGTTTTTCCAACAAAAGCAGAATTTCATTTTTATTTCCCTTTGATTGTAGCATTCCACTACAAAGTTCAACAGCATTAGAAAATAACGTACAAATAGAAAGCTATTACATAACCTCTGAGCATCCTAGAAAAGGTATAGGGCAGGAACTTGGGAGGTTTCTTATCTAGACTCTTAACTGACATAAAGAAAGCATGGAATTCAGCAAGTCACACTCATCAAGCTTGCAGTAACATGACTCACAACGAGAAAGCCATTCGATAAAATATGCTGAATGGGAAATGATTCAGTGAAAATATTATTCAGAACAAGCAATTACTAAGTGAAGGTATTACCCACAGCAGACAATTACTCAGTGAAAATATTACAGGGAGCAGGCAAATATTCAATCAAACACTTGACAAGGAGAGCAATTATTCAATAAACAATCATATAATTGTACCCAATGGGGCATGCTTACCATATGGCATACAAATCATTTGCAGGCACCAGGATTTATGCTGGCTGTGGAAAATGTGGATAATTTATTGTACCCATTTGTCATTTTTAAGATAATTTCAATTCAATTTTACTTTCAAGTAAACAACATTAAAATACATATACAACTATACTAAACATCAATTTTTCAAATAATACTTTCAGATTTTGTCCTCCTCTCTCATATTATTCACCTCCCTCCTTTTCCTGTCTTTTTTCTTATTTCCTCCTCTGGATGTTTCCCCCCTACATCTCACTAATTCCTTCTTTCCCATGATTTATAAGGGTAAAGCTAAATATTAAAAAGCCATGTTCATTATTAAATCTTCCTTCGTAAATCACCTGTGAATATATTTTGTAAAGACAAGACACACCGGCAGCTGTTTATCAAACGATGACAGGTTTTGGGCATGAGCTCTAACAATATATCTAGTCACAATATAACTATACCTTCAAAAAGTTTGCATGTCAAATGGAAACAGCAAATAAATGAACAAAATACTGACTGCATACTCAATTCGCTAAACACTATGCTAAGATGTACATCTAACAACTCCTGTTACCAACACACTAGTGGAAGAGGCTAGTGGGCAAACCAAAACTATTATCAGAACATGGAAATGGGCAGTCAAGAACACATACAGAAGGGAGAAAGAGCTGTGATTAACTTGAGGCACTGGTGCCCGAGCTAAGCCTGAGAGATGCATGGACATTTTTATTTGGGTACATAGATGTGTTCTAGGAGACAACACAGGGTAAAGACGGACACGAAGGCACAAGCCCATGGTGGCTTGATGCCATGATGGGCAGATATGGGTACAGAAAAGAAGGTGGGCACAGACATATGAAGGTAAAGCAACACTCCACTCGCGTCTTATCTACAAGACATTCCCCAGGATGACTTGGGGGATGACTCCAGAAATCCGACGGCACTTTGGGAACCATCATACTTTCTGGATGTCTGAAAGATTAGCTACCACCAAATCAAGCTTCATGATTCAAAATTGGAAGAGGACTCTAGTGGAAAAGGGTGCTTTTGCCATCTAATATCCATTTATTCTTCTATTGGTAGCTCTAGCCCCAGGTTGGAGAATCAGGTCTTCCTCTCTCTTATATATCCTCATGTGATCTTTAGAACATTGATTTCCAGGGCCAATACCAAGGGCTTATGATAATGTGTTCTACTCTCCCTAGGTGTCAACAATTCCCCCCAAGACAAGAAGCATAATCTTCCTGTAGGACACAGAGAGCTATTTTTTGGAACTTAGAAGAAAAAACCTTTCGCCTATGCAATGCATTGTGTAAATTAAAGTGAATCTAGAAGTGCTGGGTTCCCTGATGGCAGCTACACCTAGTAAGGGTATATACCAGACTCCCATGCCAATTCGGAGCACATGAATGTACAGTACAGTTTAATGCTCTGATCAAGCCACTGGAAAGTTATATCTTTATCCCCTGAGCATTTTATACCATAACAATGCATTAGTCTATACCTTATCATATTAGAAAAATAAATATTTCACAGAAACTGAAATTTTAAAATAGTCTGTTATGTCTATTGCAAATTAATCTATATAACTAAAGTAAATAAGCCATCTGTCAATAACAATATTATATTGTCTAAAAAGTTTGTATAATTTCAAAGCCTACCTTGCTTAACATTTGTAAAAGCATATTGCCATACAGTTTACATATTTACATCTAAGGACTAAACTATTTTCAGGGTTCCACCAATCATGAGTATTGGTAGTATAAATTCAAGTTTTCAGAATCCATATGTTCAAGAAGAAATCCAAAATCACTCAGCAAACAAAGAACCAAAAATATTCACATGAGAAGGATAATTAACCAATGTCAAAACAAAGATGACACTGAGGTTGGGATTATCTAATAAATTTTAAGCTAGTTTTTTAAATTGAATTGTTTGAATTAAAAAAAATGACAATTTTAAAGCAAATTTTAAAGTAGTCTGAGAAAATATAAAAAGGAGCCAGTACTCAATGCATTAAGTTCTATTCCTCTCTGCTATAGACCGTAATGTCCCAGATCACTCTACTATATCAGCCCAGGTCCCAAAGACCAGAAAGAAGGGAATACTCACTGCACATGAGTTAGATGTGGTAACTTGGTGAAATGTATGCTTTCTTATTACTCCGTGCGTATCCTATGTGCATTGACAAAATTAAAACTGCTCAATTTACTATATGATAATATCCTTCAGAAATGTTAACATGGAATCAGAAAATTTGACTCAAACAAATATTTATGCCATGTGAAATCTCTCAAAGACTGTCAAGCAAGCAGTTAATCTTTAGCAAATGCCTAGACTGACAGTTGTGACAGCATAGCTGCTTTGAACACTCTACGGGTGCCATAAGGAATCTAGACTACACCACAGATGCTTGCTACCAAAACACAACTGGGGCTCCAGAAGTCACAATTTCAGATAGAATCATTTCAAATAGCTTATGCCAAAGTTTTTGCCATGACACAGCATAGAACACTCTAGCATCATTTTGATCCTGGCCAGAAATGAATAAACACTTGCCCTAGAGGTCCATCAAAAGCCTATGATTGGTTCAAATAAAAATCCTTCATTTTTATAAAAAGCAATCTTATGACTGATGCAAACATCCTTGTCAAACATGCCTTTCTAGCTATTCAAGCAGGCTATCCAGTTCACTTCCCAAACTGTCAATACATACCATCCTGTGCATCCAGAGACTGCCTCACCTAGGGATCCCATCTTCAGACACCAAACCCAGATGCTATTGTTGATGCCAAGAAGTGCATGCTGACAGGAGCCTGGTATAGCTGTCCCCTGAGAGGCTGTGCCACAGCCTGACCAATACAGATGCAAATGTGTGCAGTCAACCTTCAGACTAAGTGGGGAGACCCCAATGGAGGAGTTAGGGAAAGGACTGAAGGATCTGAAGTGGTTTGCAACCACGCAGGAAGAACAACAATATAACCAATCAGACCCTCCAAAGCTCCCAGGGACTAAACCACCAACTGAAGAGTACACATGGAGAGTCCCATGGCTCCAGCTGCATATGTAGCAGAGGCAGCCTTATCTGGCATCGGTGGAAGGGGAGCCCCTTGGTCCTGTGGAGGCTCAATGACCCAGTGTAGGGGAATGCTATGGCACTGAGGCAGAGGGGGTGAGTGGGTGAGGGAGCACCCTCATAGAGGCAAAGGGGAGGGGGGAGAGGAGGATGGGATGGGGAGTTTGTGGAGGGGAAACCAGGAAGGGAGATACCATTTGAAATGTAAATAAAATAACCAATAAAATTTAAAAAAAAGACTTTTCTTAATTGGCATTTTACTGGCTACTTTTAACTTCTATCTTTAGTAGTGAAGCCAGAGCTGCTAGCATTCTAGAGGCCCCAGTGGTGAAAGTAGTGTCTATAGGTGGTCAGCTGAAGAGTTATAGAGAGCAGCTGGGAGCAGAAAAAAACTGAAGCAGAGAGACAAAGACAACAAACTCCTAGTCCTAGTGGCCTGGTCCCTAACAAGTCCTAAGGGCCAATACTCTAACACCCACAGGCATGAGTTCCAATACTATTTCTCACAGGCTGAGCATCCCAATATCTGAGCCTACAACATAAAACACAGTACCTAAAAGCAGCAGACATCAGAGTCTTCACAGCACTTTTTATTCTCTAGAAACTTACACTCTTATGAATTAGAGACACTTTAACTTAATAGTATTCATGTAGGTTTATAAGAAATAAAGGCATGACTTTACTGGATTTCTGAAGAGCTTCAGTTGACTTCAAAAAGACCTAGGTGTATGTGTCAGGGCTTGAGAGATAGCACATCCATTAAGAAGACTTACTGCTCTTATACAGGACACAAGTTTGGGTTACAAGGTGACTCACAAACATTTGTAACTCTATTTCTAAGAGATTGAATGCCTCGTCTGAGATCCACTGTCTCCTGCCTGCACATGCACACATGCACACATGCACACACACATATACAAATATTCAGGTACACACATATTCAGGTATACAGACATACACATAAATAAACATTTTTAAAGACATGGGTGTAGCATAATCATCCATGTCTATTTTTTTATTTGAAAACCTTTTCTGACAATGCAGAGTGCCAGAATTGCTTTAACTCGGTTTGTATAATGAATGGAGTGATAGCTGGAAATGCACTCTCTATTTTAAGGCTCCTAATAACTTGGTTGGCATCGTGTCTAATAAATTCAGGGCCTAATTACTCATTCCTTTATTTATTTTAATTACCTGATTAGGAGAATGATGTTGACTCACTAATTACTCAAATCAAAAGGGTAGAGTGTAATTGTCATTCAGTACAAAGAAGTTCCATTTTCCCTTTTAGAATAGGCTCCATTTAACATGTCTTCCCTCTTAAGGGAGAAGATGCATTGTTCTGTCTACACATGTTCCCTAATAAGGATTCTCAATACCTCTTCCAATAAGGTTATGCGGTCATATTGACAATGGGAAGTTGTATGAACGCTTTGAAATGCTCTTAACTCCATTCCTACCATGGGAGACAAGGGGAAGAAAAACAGAGCTGTTCAGGTCATCACTAATTCAACTTTATAGCACTAAATACTATATACTTCTGCTTGAGACAGAAGTCTATCATTATCATGTCTTTTAATTGCCTTTATTTGAATCTATACACTTTGGATTTATTTATTTTTACATGTGTGTGGATGTTTTCCATGTATGCTGTGAATGTACCATATGTATATCTTGTACTCTTGAAGGCCAGAAAAGGGTGCTGAATCCCTTATAACTGGATTGACATTATTGTTAGCCACCTGTCATTCTCAACAGGGAATCAAACCTGTTGTACTCTGGAAGAACAACAAATACTCTTAACCACTGAATCATCATGCACTTTAAATTTTTTCTTTTTAAATTAGTGGCAAAATATTGGGCAGCAAAGGAATTAGTTAAAAACATTTTTTAATAAAAAATTACAGAAGTTACCTCTTTTAGGTACTACTAAGATAAATAGTTGCTTATAACTAGGATTTGTTCAGACGTCAGATAAAAGTAATATTGACTCTTGCCCTATAGATATGGTGTTTATTATTCATGAGGATCTGGGAAAGCCTGAGACTCCTAAAAGAGAAAATGGATCAGGCAAAAGGCACAGAGTTACTCAAACAGGAAAAACCTCTCTAGATAAAAAGCTGACATGGAAATAAGATGTCAAGAAAGACAAAACTCTAAGACACCGTCTATCTGTTTATCCACAGGTACAAAACAGTAAAGATTGGAGTATGTGATAATCACATCATGCCTTGAAATGAAATTTAAATAAATAGAAATAAAAAAGGATACTAGATTATTGCGCATAAAACCTGGGATTTAAATAATTCCAAGATTTGACTTGAAAACCAAATCCTGAAACTAAGCCTTTTAGAAATGAAGATTCAGAGGCCAATGAAATCATCTCTGAAGTTTATTTAGTCTTAATAATTTCTTCAGCTATTAGAATGTTTTTGAAGATTTTATGGTGTTTTCCAAATGTCTAATACTTCTTGTTTATTTTCCTAACAGTCGCTTTTTTATGATTTCTTGCTCACCAATTATCCATGCAATGCTCAGCTCCTGACACCTTCATGAATCTTGTGGTTTTTCTCTTCAGATTTTAGTTAATGTTTTCAACAACTGGTAATGCATTAGTAACTATTCTGTACCCTGGAGTGTTTTTATAAATTATTAAACATTAACTGTTTTGCTTTCTATTTTACATTTTCATCTAAAATTCATATCCATACAATGATATCAATTTTACTATTTAGCAACATTCTGTCAGGTTTTACTATGTTCGATTTATATTCAGTTTCAAAACACCATCATCTGCCAGGCATGGTGGCCCAGGATATGGAAGATGGAAGTCAGATGGTCGGGAGAACAAGGATATCCTTCACTACTTAGCAAGGTTAAATCACAACATGGGCTAATGAGACCCCATCTAAAAAAATAAAAAATAAAAAGATAACAATTGTAATAGCAAAAGCAGCATTTCTGGAGAATTTTTCCTAAATGGGTAAGAGACTTTAAATACTATGTTACATAAGAATGCAAATCAGAGCTAGAAAGATAGCTCAGGAGTTAGGAATACTGAGTGCTCTTCAGAGAACCCAAAGGGATTCCTAGCAACCACATGATTGGAAAACAAATTCAAAAAGTCTATAGTTCTAGTTTCAGGGAATCCAATACCCCTTCTAGCCTCCATGGCTACCAGGCACACATATGTTGCCTAGACGTACATGCAGGCAAACTATCCATATGTATAAAAGTATTTTTTAAATGTAAATCAGACTCTGTTTTGTGTGTGGTTTTATTCTGTTCCATTTTGTTTTGTTTTGTTGTTTTTCTGTTTCAGAGAGAGAAGAAAATGCTGTTGTATTTGGGAGGATCTTGGAGGAATTGACAGAGAAGAAATAATATAAAAAACATTATATGAAATTTTCAAAGAGTAAAAACACTTTATAAATGCTTATATTTATAAAATTTTATATTATATTATGTGAAATGTAAAATGATGCTTTCATTTTTAGAGCCTTAACATTTTTTTATAATCAGATCCATCAAGGATCTGTAGGATAACTTTTATCCTACTTGTTAATTGTATATGATCAGTGCTATCAACATTTCTATTTAAAAAAAGACAAAACTATAGTGAATTCCAAATCAAAGTGAACACATGATGATAGGTTGAAAGGTCACAAAACACATGATCTAAAATACAACCCTGGGGCCCCAAGAATGGCTAAATAGCTCAACACAGTGCGTTCTGCTCTTGCAGAAAACCCACTCGGTTCCCAGCACCCATTTCATGACTCAAAATCACCAGGACCTGCAACTCCAGGGAATCCACTGCCCTCTTCTAGCCTCCATAGGCACCTACAATTGCTTGATATACCCACACAGAGACACAAATACATATACACAATTAAAAATAGAGATGATTTTTTAAAGGTAAAATGAGGCCTCGTGGACTTTTCCTTGCTCACACTGGCATGTCCCTTTGTGATGTGTTTGTTTGACTCACATTTAGGCACACTGATGACTTTATGAGCGTAGCATCTGATGTTTCTAGGAGATGTAATCTCACAGCAAACTTCCTGATCCTCTGCTCTTAAAATCATTCTTCCCCCTCTTTCTTAATGTTCCCTGGACCTTAGGTGTGGGAGTGTTTTGAATTTGAAGCATTGAGGGGGTAGCATATGGAATGCTTGGAGGGAGGAAAAGGAATCGAGTAATTTTGTAATTATATTATAATTGCAAAACCAATGTAAAAAGCAAAATGAAATAAGTTGTTTCTACCAGTTCAAGCATCATGCATATACTCTAATTTTTCAGAACTTTCTTCAAACCACCAGTGTCATATAATCAGAAAGTTCATACAGCGTTCAACAATTAAGCCACACAAAGAAGAATCTTGCAGATTGAGGCAGTAAAGCTACAATAAGCAAGTTGTTGGGAAAATTATTCAGGCTGTACTTCACAGCCTTTGGTTCTAACATCTGTTCTATTACTTAAGGGGTACTAAGCCTTGAATACTTAGTTATTCATTTACAATACAAGAAAAAAGGGTACTATTGTACTAAATCAATAGCATGTATGAGAGAAAGCTCACAGTAGCCAATAAAAGATCATCTCTGCATATTTTCTCCTTCAAGTAAAATATATACATATTCTTTAATTCACAACATTAGGTGTGTGTCCTAACAAACATGTTGCAGACTGAAAATGTCATAAGTTGAAAATGCATTTCATACAACCCCGCTAAAGGTGAAGCCTTAATTTGGACTCTCTTAATGTACCCAGAACAGTGATATAAACTTACAGTATGGCAAATTATCTAACACAAAAGACATCTGACCATAAAATATTGGACAGTCCAGGTAATTCATCAGATACTATATTGAAAATGTAAAACAAAATAGTCGTATGTATTGCCTCATGCAAAAATGTCAGAGTCATCTACAGACAAATCACTACACAATTGAAAAGATTTACTCATGGGCAGAAATAAGAAGTCCACTCATATTGAGTGTTGCTGGAGGAGTGGGTTGGTGGAAATATATTCAGAAGAGCAGGTTTAAAGTACCCTACTGAATAACATTTGAAATGTAAATAAATAAATATATCCAATTTTTTAAAAAGTACCCTACTGAAAAGTGGTGCTTACAATTACTGAGATAGAAACAAGAGAGTCTTTTTTATTGATGTAGGTTTGTTTGCTCTTACTCATGGCTTTATTACAGACACAGACAAGCTGGGGTTCCAAAAAGCTGAAACAGACTAGGCTGTGTTAATTCCTTGCCTTTCCTCAAAGGTAAAACATGAATAATGGTGAAAGAGTTATAAAACATACAATAACCCAAGAGAGATCCTATAAACTTTATATTCAGATGAAGAGAAGGCCCTTGTGTTTCTATAATTGACCATATTTTATGTATTCCCTCCACAAGCAATCATACATAATCCAACATAATCCTTTGCTACTTGACCATGTGGATCCAACAAGAAATGAGCTTCAAGCTCCATGTTAAACCAGAGATTGCCATAGCTAAGGACATCTGTGCTGCAGAAATGTTTTCTCTCACTCTTGCCTTAAAAGGAAGGAATCTAGAAAATTCTCTGTGTACCTCAGATGCCAAGTTCTTCATCAGCTGACCCTGTCCCTGTTCATATAGATGAGAGATACAGAGGGTCTTGAAGATTGAATATGATTCTCAGATATTAGTCTGCACATAGCACATGCTAAAATCCACATGGTGTCTAGTTCTAAGTTCTCATGTTACATCATTTACCAGACTTACCTTTCCATTTCCATCCCTTTCTGCTCATTTGTTCTATCATCATGAAATTCCTGATCTGTTAAATGTGTCAATCATTACACAAGCATGCTGCATCCCTACAAGAATTCATCAAAGATAAATAATTATGTCATAGATCAGAAAGATTCAAAACCATAAAACACAAATTACAGAAGCTTGCTTATATTCCAATTTCTCAATACTTGTAGTAAACTATGCCCTTAACCATTGCTGTTAGCTGAAAACATCACCGTGAAGAAGGCTAAATACTAGATTACGTCCCAGGATGTTGACTCAAATATGTTTTCTGAGAGCTTTCAGGTTGAAGACTTAAGGAATTGATTAAATAGACAATGTTAGTCAGATGGCCTTTCTTCTTTGCCACATGTCTTGAGACATGGCAACTGACCTCAGCAGGGAAACAAATGATGTGACAAGAATAGTCCAGTCCACACTCAAAGAAAGGGACCATCCTCATAGCTCAACCATGAAAGCGGCTTCCCACTCTATTTTGGACAAGCAATTCATGCAATTGCATTCAAAAAGAAAGAGATGCACAGCTGCCTGAGTCAAGGAAGCAAAGACCCTTGATGGTCAGCAGAACGAGGAAGATGCCTGCTAATGCCCTCTGGAGACCAGGAGGACCCACTACTCTGCCTGTCTCATCTAAAGGACAGACTGCTACAGCTTTGTTGATTAAACTTGGGAAAGACTTAAAAACTTGATCATTTTGTCTTGAATTTGTTTGTGGAGAGAGCAAAACTGAGACTTGTACTCATGATCTTTGAAGACAAACTAACAAGGATAGGGAATGCAAACTTAGGAAAAACATGGTTTTCTTTTACTTGTCTCTCCACATTCTACCTCCCAGTGGCAGAATTGGTCTGAGTGGGCTGTGTGTTGAATACACCTGAATCTCTTGGGTCATTAACAAAAATTCAGTCTTTCTGCTCAGGTAATTGTTCATTAGAGACCAGGAAAAGCTATCTCCTCCTCACTGTCTCCGACAATTAGACTATGTATGCAAATTACCTAAAGACAATGTGATTAAAACCAGACTTACTTGTTGGAAATGCCCACTAATTACTTTTGTACTTCAGTTTCCATAGTTACAAATCTGTGACTGTTTGGAGAGAACTGGTGCACAAGGGAATCTTTGAACTGGTTTATTCCGTGTAAACAATTCCAGGACCACAATCATTATGAACACCTAACTGAAAAAAAAATTTCTCTTGAGAGTTCGCCCAGTCTGCTGTTGTTATCATTCTCAAACTACTTATAATAGCTAGCCATGTCTCATTGGACAATGGGATCTGTGGCATTTTGGATGTTAACACAGGGGGGAAAATAACAGCAAACACCAATGTAAATTTTAATTCTACATGAAAGAGGGTGAATCTCTACCTTCAATCAGGCATAGCTCATACAAATATTCCTTTTACATTGACACTGAAAAGTCATTCCTTCTAGATGACAATGTCTCTTAGGCATTTCGTTAAATTTTTTTATTTGAAAAAGTATTTGTATACTATTTCTATCACAGTGTCCCCTCCCCCAACTCTTTCCAGATTCTCCTTGCCTCCCTACCCATGCAACTCCCAGACAAACAAATTAACAAAAATAGAAAAGAAGAGAGAGAGGGGGGAGGGGGAGAGAGAGAGAGAGAGAAAGAGAGAGAGAGAGAGAGAGAGAGAGAGAGAGAGAGAGAGAGAGAAAACACACAAGAAACAAACAGCTTGCATATATATGGGCTTACCCCTAAACCTATCTCCTATTCTGTGTCCTCTTATGGAACAAACAGGCAAGAAGTGCTTGCCTTGGCCCATTTAATGAACATAAGTAGCAGGAGTTCAGGATTCAAAGTCTTAGAAATCTACTATTCTATCTGACCATGAACTTGACTGAACCCCAGGTTCTGCCCGGCTAACCTTGCTAAGGGATTAAAAACTTCACATAGCCACTCTGAACTTATAGTCTTTTCTCTAGTCTGGTCTCCATTTCCTGAAATTTCCTGGCATTTTGGAATTTCACCTCATAATACAAAAAAAATTAATACAAAGCTTGATATTTTACAAATTCATCAAAGGATTTCAACAATACTTAAAATGAGCCTGTTACCCAGATCACAGAGTCCAAGGGTGTCTTAATCCTCTTTCCTTTCATTCTGCCTAAGCCTGGCAGGTTGGATTTTTTTGGCTCAACTAATTTAAAGCCCTTCCCCAACTCATCATCTTGAACTCATTGTGTTCTATTTGCAATCTTCTCCCCTGACCCTCTGACATTTATTTCATCAGTAACACCTACTTCAAGCTCTTTGGCCACCTGGTATTAGGTTCCTTATTTCGTATTTATTTTATTCAGAACACTGACTGAGGTTACTTTGATGCATTGCTTGGTCAGCAGGGTGTAAGAACAGAGCCATTTTCAGCTCGTTCATAGTTTTACATCTTCAGTGCCAGCAAAGTGCATGGTACAAAGCCACTATACACCCAGTGATTCACTTTCCAGCTTCTACTTCTCCACATTCAATGTAATCTTTGGTGTGTATGTTGAATATGAAAATTTCAAAAGACAGTTTGGATGGTGATTCTGGAAGAAATATATTTATGATATGGATGAGATGGAGAGTTTTTAACTACAGTAATAGAAAATAGACACAAAGTGTTAGCCCCTTTATATGTTGAAACTCTCAAGAATAGAGCTGTTATGCTTGTAGAGGACATACACAGACTGACTGGAGTATATTTACCTTACTTTCTTATAAAAGTTGCTGGAAATTATAAGACACATTCTGGGGAATTGTTACAGTGACCACATGATATAATCCAAGGCTGGTATCTGCACAGTGAACTTAAGGAACTGAGCAGTATGAGAAGTTGACAGAAATCCAATTTCACTCTACGACAGGTCCTTGAACAGCATTAAATGCAGCATATATTAATAATTTAGAAATGGCTTGGCATGCTCATGGTGCGTTTCTCCCATTGTCTAGCCCTTCCTGACAACTGAGAGAGGAATGGAGTGAAACAAATGACACTGAGTTCAATGTCTGGCTTAACCAGCTATGAGACATGAGTGCCTTGGAGGCTTGCTTCATTGGATGATGCTTTCTTTATGTACAAAGGTCTTGGTAAAAATCATGTATGATAATGAATGGAAAGCATTTTTTTTAATTATAAAAGACCAGCAACTAACTGAAACAGATACGGAAACCTACAGTCAACATTAGGACCTCGGGAAGTCTTATGGAAGAGTTGGTGGAAGGTTTGAGGAAACTAAGGAGGATAGGAACTCCATAAGAAAACCAACAGAGTCAACTAACCTAGATCCTTGAGGTCTCCAAAAAACTGAACCAGGAACCAAAGAGCATACAAAGGCTGATCCTAACCCCTGCCACACACACACATGGACACACACGTAGAAGATGTGCAGCTTGGTTTTCATGTGAGTCCCTCATCAACTGGAGCAGGGGTTGTCCCTACCTCTGCTGCCTGCCTGTGAATCCTGTTCCCCTAACCAGACTGTCTTGTCTGGCATTAGTGGGAGGGGATTGCCTAGTCCAGAAGTGATTTGAGGTACCAGGGTGGGTGGGTACCCAGGGGAGTCTCCCTCTTCTCAGAGGTAAAGGGATATGTGAGGAAGAAGCTGTAGGAGGGGTGGGCTGGGAGGATGAGGGATCTGTGATCAGGATGTAAAGTGAATAAATAAATAAACTAATGGGGGAAAGGAAGACATAATGACGAAATATAAGGTAGATTGTTCTTTTAGGGACAATGGGTAAAAAAATTTTTTTAATTTTTTTTTACATATTCTATTGGTTTTGTTTTCATTTGTTTCCTTCCTTCCCCTTCCTTCCTCCCTTGCTGAGCCAGTCTTACTCTGCAATTCATACTGGCCCAGAAGTCATTCTGCAACACGGAGTGGCCTGTAATTCACAGTCTTCCTGTCCCAACATCTGACATATTGGAATCACAGAGCTTATCTGACCCAGTTACATTTAGCACACTGCCTATGCTTAAATGCTGGCAGATTGCTTTTCTCCCTACATAACTGATGAGGTGCTGGCACAGAGATATTCATTCTACCTTGTACCAGTCCAAATGGGATGGTTGCATGCTAAATCATCTTTGTTTTCTGAGGTAAGCATAACTTGGAGCTTTGTATTAAATAACACCTGAAACACTAGTGTTTTAACTTGTGTGTTTTCTGGTGATGTTCCTTTATTTGGTGCCATCTTAACCAATCCAAGAGTTTTTACTTTCGTATTGAACTCTTTGTTTGTGGCCATTGAATAGTACCGGACAAAACAGAAGCTGATGTACCTCTATTCTCAGCATTTTTTATTACTTTCTTAGAACATACAGAATCTTCCTGAAAGTTTCTGCAAAGGAACACTCTGGATGAAGAGCAGATATACTAAGCTAGCTGAGTTACTTAACAACCATCCCTGTCTAATGTTCCTCATATATGTCTGATTGCAACCATCTACCCTGTAGTTGGAACTGTGGAGATCTTGGATCAACATGCCATCATACTTCCTGTAACTCTCATTTTGATTTTCTTCCTTCTCCATTTTCACTGGAGTAGAACAGTGCATGATGAGTCTTTAGGCCTGATATCTTTCCCCTGTTTGGCAAGAGGAAACCAAGCAAGCAACCAGCTCACTAAGACCATAGCTGGTAAAGCCAGTGATAAGAGCTAAGAGAAACAAGTTATATGGATGTCAGGAACCTGGTGGGTGACTGAAGAGACAGGCCAGCCAATTTTCTGTGATACTATGCCTCACTCTGCCAAAGGGAGCCTCTTTAGAGAACACTGCTTCAGTGGGAACTAATCATGAGGAATTGGAAGCACACACTGAGAGACACAAACCAAGCAGAAGCTCCAAGCAGAAACTACTGATCAGCATAAGGCATACTAGATCCTTTGGCTGGGGTAGCCTGATGTGACAAGGCCTCCACAGAATGTCCACTGTTGCCATCAGACTAGTAACTATATGATTGTATCCCAAACATATCCCATGCCTGAAGACTGATTTATGTTCTGTGTCCTCAAGAGACCCTTTCTGTTGGAGGTTACTGAATGTGCCTCCTGTATATTTGATGTTACGATGTTACTGTAATCACCTCATTCCTTGTCTATCAGTTTCAGCTCCTGACACTGTCGTGTTACTTCACTTGCTATTAGAGTCTTAGGATTCATGGCTCCAATCTCATTCTTGCTGGTATTCACACAGAGTGGAATGGATTCTCTTTCAAATTCTGGTCTTGTGGTTGGTTTCTCATTACTTTCACGTTACCTCATCCAGACAGTTCTACTGCCAGCTGGCTTGCTGGACTCTACCTATCACCTGCTGCCAAGTTCTCTGAATTCTCATTCCACCCACCTGGAAGCAGGCCTTCCAGATGGCAAAGTGTGGGATCATGTTGGTGTCTCGCCAAGAGATGATACAGTCTTCTTCCTGTCACCTGTTTTCCACGTGGCTTTCTGCACTGCCTGCTGTGACCAGCCATGCTCCATTTTGGACCTGCCCTGGGTTGACCTATCTGAATGCCCCAATGCTGCCTAACTGTGGACTGTCTGTTACAGTGCTTGTTCAAGAAAAAGCTTATTGCCTTATTCTGGGTGACTTAAAGTAATTGCTTAATGGGTCCTTTCACATACCTAATGACTCACTGACTTAGGTTTGAAGGAGACTTTGTGGTCATGCTGATATTAAAAAACCAAGAACAATACCAAACTTCTTAAACAACTTCTATTTGCTCACATGAGTCCTCTGCCACAGAATTATCTGCCAGATAAATTCCTGGATTTACTTCATGTGTTCCTTCATGAGCATTGTTTTCTGCTAAGCCATAGTATACCTCTCCAAGTCCCCTCTAACTTTTGGAATCTTACACAAGTGTCAGGTAATGTTAGCTCTATTCATAGACAACCTTGGGTACTTACTACCTGCCAAACACAATATTAGTTGGAAGTCACTCAAATAAGTATAAGATTTCTTGTTACCAAAGATTTATAGTCTGAGAAAGTGAGTCAAACACAATGCAATCAATCAATCAATCAATCAATCAACTAGAACATATTCAATAGGGAGGCCATGTACAAGAGGAGGTTGTAAATTCTACCTAGTACCTGGAGAAAACACAGAAAGAGCTTAAAGAAGGGAAGGGTCTTGACCTAGATCTTTAATTAATGATAAACAAGTATTTAAGTTTCAGGTGTAGGGAGGTCACAGGAAAAAGTGGAGATCCATGTCATATTACTACAAAAAGCAGTAAATGACAGCAGGACAGTCGTGGAATAAGATGGAAATGGAAACACAAAACAATGACCATATCTTAGAGACAGGCAATGGCCTGTCAGTCTCAAGGATTAGGTAAGTTTCTTAAATCTACCCTATGTACCCCTGTTATAATTCTCAATCCCACCACTTAAATATAGGGGTCTCACAATATTCTCATTTTTCCATTGTATACTTAAGCTTTTAAAAAGAATGCCCCTGCTTTTGAATTAATCATCTCTGTTCCTTCTTGCTTCAACCATGTGGAAATCACCTCACTTAAAAGCAGTAACGGTTAATTCACTGAACAAACATCTATTTGTTATAGGTGCAGTAGTGTGCCCCAGATCTCCCTTGAGGACTTGCTCTTTGAGAATGTTGGAAGCTCAAGACTCCGTGCTAATAACTATTTAGAAACAGATCTGTCATTTTCAAAATTTCCCTCTTTCCAGCAACACTTAGCAGGACAACAAAGCAACATGTAAAACCAATCAAGATGCCCCTGGGAGCAGTATTATTTCTCAAGCCCAATCTTGCTTTCCTAATTTTTTATGAGGTTCATTCACGACTGACAAACTCCTCCCTAAACTGCCTTTTTGCAAAGCTTGGAGTCTTGGGGTTATTTCCCACAGAATCAAGAATACATTGTTTAATGTCAATCATGCTTCCAAAAGGAAAACTGTGAAGGAAATGTCACTTATTTAGAACTATTAGGTATACAGCATATGCCAGGAGGAGTGTCACATCTAGGAAAGACGCAAAGAAGAGGAAACAGCTTTGGGGGTTGGCAGAGAAAGCCTTCTTTCAAGAAAGAGGATAGCCTGCTACAAGGAGGCCTCCATCTGGTTTCCGCCCTCCCAAGTTCTCAAAGATTAAGTACAAAATGGAGTGAATTTATTTTACACAATCTACCCCTTTCTTGGAACCATTAATAACAGAGCTCAAGTACCCCAGCCAAATTTATCATCTTGTCTCTTTTACAAATAAGAAAGCTGACTAGGTAAAACCTCTGAGCTCTTTTCAGACAAAACTCATGTTAATATTAAATGTGATAAGCAATTTTTAACAAGTTATTTTGGTCTTCATCAGGAAAGCATTTGGGAGGGCCCTCAAGAAACTTGCTTTGGGTTTTGCTCGGCACAAAGACTATTTATTGAGGACAAGCATCATCTCCATAGGTCTTATTGTTACTTTTAGTACTATTTCAATACAGCTTTCTATGTACTAAAAGTGCTGAGTTCTGATATTCAAGTGTAGCCCCATACGAAAGCCACAGATCTGTTACTCAAGAAGAATTACTATAGAGAAGTGGCAATCAACATTTTTATTAAAAGAGATGATAATGAATGTTCCCCTGGCACAGAACCAGCCTACTATGTTATCATCCTAGACTTATTTTAAATGATTGTCAGTTTGCATCTCATAAGGAAAAAATGAAAATCTGTACATCCCTTCAACACCAGCATTATTTATCAAAATGACAATGTGCCCATTTTTCTCAGCACTTAAAATGGCACTTTGATGATAATTACTTTAATCTATTTTTGCTTAGTACACCATGCATGCTTGAGTGCTGATGAAATTTTAAAAGTAAGTTTTATTTATAAAAGGCTCCTATGGTGTACAGATTCATTCACAAAAAAAAAAAACAGCCAAGTGGAATATGTATTCATAGATTATGCCAAAGGAAGACACTCTCAGGTTAGAAGAAAGAAACCAACCAGGAAAAATAAATAAAAACTCTAAGTACTTACACTTAATTTAACTTTCAAATATAGAGTGCTCATTCCTTCCTGTATTAGCACAGGTCTACTGGATTGGTAACTCTAGGGAATGATAAGCTCATTCATTCAATATACATTCTATTTGTTATGTTCTATGATATATCTACATCTGATGTAAGTATGTGTATAAAGAACTCTAAGGAGCAGATTCCATTTCAGCATGAATCTTGGTAATGACATTAGTTACTTCTCTCATTACTTACTTACTTCTTTTATTGCCAGGACAAGATACCCAACAGAAACAAATTAAATGAAAGCTTGTTTAGAAGGTCTCAACTTATCCTGGTAGACAAACAGTCCTACATGTGGCTGAGGACTGTGAAGAAAAGAACTTGGGTGGAAACCTTGTGAATAGATCTTGTCAGTAGCTAACAAAGTTTTTCAATCAAGGGCTAAGGAAGTAGTTCAATCTGTACTATATTTGCCTAGTGTGAGGGAAAAGTTTAGGTCCAATCCCTAGCAAAGGACAAACCAGGAGTACTGGTGTTTCCCTATAAATACAGTACTTGGAGACGGAGACAGAAGAGTCAGAAGGATTAGTCCTGATTGCATAGAGCTTGAGGCCAGTGTGAGCTACATGGGATTCTATTTCAAAACTTACTAAATAAATACTTTAAAGAATTTAGATAAAATATTTTCAGGAAGCCTACAACAATGTTCAGATCAAGCCTAGCACCAGACCCCAGTAGTTTTTCCTCTTCACATTGGCAGTTCCTCAGAAAGAAGAGCCACTCAAAGAAAGGCCTCTCAGAATAGAAACAGACAGGTGAGCAAGCATTCTACATTATATACTGGTGTTAAGAAAGATGATAGCTCCCCGTAAGCAGTAGCATGCAGAGCCCATGGAGGATCATTAGCTGATCAGGAGTACAAAAGACCTTCCCCATTCCACCAACGGGTGAATAACTCACCATTTGGGCAGAGAGAGCACACTTAAGTATATGAACTTCTTACCAACTCAGCTCAAAATGCAACCAATTCCAGTAAAGATTACCTCAGTCTCCATCCAATTCCCACCATAAGAGCCATAACAGACCTCTGGGCCAGAGGACAACCATAGGAGTGCCTTTTTCATAGTAACCACATAGAATCTCAAGCAGAGTCACACATACATATAAAGAATCCTGAATATTTCTATGAGCATGCCTAGAGCAAACCATTTTTTTTTCAATGTAAGAAGGATCCTTACTGACTCTCTGGTATTTTGAAAGAGGTGGCATACCTCATTTCTCCATAAGTAATTATATTTCTCTAGGAATGTCTCCACAGAGTGTCTGACTCCTACGGCTACTAGAGAGGAACTATTACGGGGTTGTTTGTTTTACGAACATATTTAATCCATGGAGGGTATACAAGAACAAGGGAGGCAGACCCGGTGAGAGAGAGACCCAACCGCCTGGTCAGGTGGGCATTCCTGAGGCTGCAGAGCGGAAGAGACCACCAACACTGCTCACCCCTGCCCACATCCCTGGCCCAAGAGGAAACTGTATAAGGCCTCTGGGCTCCCGTAGGGGAGGGCCCAGGAGCGGCAGGACCCCTGCCTGAGACACCGCCGGAACCTGAAAGAAACAGACTGGATAAACAGTTCTCTGCACCCAAATCCCGTGGGAGGGAGAGCTAAACCTTCAGAGAGGCAGACAAGCCTGGGAAACCAGAAGAGACTGCTCTCTGCGCACACATCTCAGACGCCAGAGGAAAAAGCCAAAGACCATCAGGAACCCTGGTGCACTGAAGCTCCCGGAAGGGGCGGCACAGGTCTTCCTGGTTGCTGCCGCTGCAGAGAGAGCCCGTGGGCAGCACCCCACGAGCGAACTTGAGCCTCAGGACCACAGGTAAGACCAAATTTTCTGCTGCAAGAAAGCTGCCTGGTGAACTCAAGACACAGGCCCACAGGAACAGCTGAAGACCTGTAGAGAGGAAAAACTACACGCCCGAAAGCAGAACACTCTGTCCCCATAACTGACTGAAAGAGAGGAAAACAGGTCTACAGCACTCCTGACACACAGGCTTATAGGACAGTCTAGCCACTGTCAGAAATAGCAGAACAAAGTAACACTAGAGATAATCTGATGGCGAGAGGCAAGCTCAGGAACACAAGCAACAGAAACCAAGACTACATGGCATCATCGGAGCCCAATTCTCCCATCAAAACAAACATGGAATATCCAAACACACCAGAAAAGCAAGATCTAGTTCCAAAATCATTTTTGATCATGATGCTGGAGGACTTCAAGAAAGACATGAAGAACTCCCTTAGAGAACAAGTAGAAGCCTACAGAGAGGAATCGCAAAAATGCCTGAAAGAGTCGCAAAAATCCCTGAAAGAATTCCAGGAAAACATAAATAAACAAGTAGAAGCCCATAGAGAGGAGACACAAAAATCCCTGAAAGAATTCCAGGAAAACACAATCAAACAGTTGAAGGAATTAAAAATGGAAATAGAAGCAATCAAGAAAGAACACATGGAAACAACCCTGGATATAGAAAACCAAAAGAAGAGACAAGGAGCTGTAGATACAAGCTTCACCAACAGAATACAAGAGATGGAAGAGAGAATCTCAGGAGCAGAAGATTCCATAGAAATCATTGACTCAACTGTCAAAGAAAAAGCAGAAAAAGCTACTGGTCCAAAACATACAGGAAATCCAGGACTCAATGAGACGATCAAACCTAAGGATAATAGGCATAGAAGAGAGTGAAGACTCCCAGCTCAAAGGACCAGTAAATATCTTCAACAAAATCATAGAAGAAAACTTCCCTAACCTAAAAAAAGAGATACCCATAGGCATACAAGAAGCCTACAGAACTCCAAATAGATAGGACCAGAAAAGAAACACCTCCCGTCACATAATTGTCAAACACCAAACGCACAAAATAAAGAAAGAATATTAAAAGCAGTAAGGGAAAAAGGTCAAGTAACATATAAAGGGAGACCTATCAGAATCACACCAGACTTCTCGCCAGAAACTATGAAGGCCAGAAGATCCTGGACTGATGTCATACAGACCCTAAGAGAACACAAATGCCAGCCCAGGTTACTGTATCCAGCAAAACTCTCAATTAACATTGATGGAGAAACCAAGATATTCCATGACAAAACCAAATTTACACAATATCTTTCTACAAATCCAGCACTACAAAGGATAATAAATGGTAAAGCCCAACATAAGGAGGCAAGCTATACCCTAGAAGAAGCAAGAAACTAATCGTCTTGGCAACAAAACAAAGAGAATGAAAGCACACAAACATAACCTCACATCCAAATATGAATATAAAGGGAAACAATAATCACTATTCCTTAATATCTCTCAATATCAATGGCCTCAACTCCCCAATAAAAAGACATAGATTAACAAACTGGATACGCAACGAGGACCCTGCATTCTGCTGCCTACAGGAAACACACCTCAGAGACAAAGACAGACACTACCTCAGAGTGAAAGGCTGGAAAACAACTTTCCAAGCAAATGGTCAGAAAGAGCAAGCTGGAGTAGCCATTCTAATATCAAATAAAATCAATTTCCAACTAAAAGTCATCAAAAAAGATAAGGAAGGACACTTCATATTCATCAAAGGAAAAATCCACCAAGATGAACTCTCAATCCTAAATATCTATGCCCCAAATACAAGGGCACCTACATACGTAAAAGAAACCTTACTAAAGCTCAAAACACACATTGCACCTCACACAATAATAGTGGGAGATTTCAACACCCCACTCTCATCAATGGACAGATCATGGAAACAGAAATTAAACAGTGATGTCGACAGACTAAGAGAAGTCATGAGCCAAATGGACTTAACGGATATTTATAGAACATTCTATTCTAAAGCAAAAGGATATACCTTCTTCTCAGCTCCTCATGGTACTTTCTCCAAAATTGACCATATAATTGGTCAAAAAACAGGCCTCAACAGGTACAGAAAGATAGAAATAATCCCATGCGTGCTATCGGACCACCACGGCCTAAAACTGGTCTTCAATAACAGTAAGGGAAGAATGCCCACATATACGTGGAAATTGAACAATGCTCTACTCAATGATAACCTGGTCAAGGAAGAAATAAAGAAAGAAATTAAAAACTTTTTAGAATTTAATGAAAATGAAGATACAACATACCCAAACTTATGGGACACAATGAAAGCTGTGCTAAGAGGAAAACTCATAGCGCTGAGTGCCTGCAGAAAGAAACAGGAAAGAGCATATGTCAGCAGCTTGACAGCACACCTAAAAGCTCTAGAACAAAAAGAAGCAAATACACCCAGGAGGAGTAGAAGGCAGGAAATAATCAAACTCAGAGCTGAAATCAACCAAGTAGAAACAAAAAGGACCATAGAAAGAATCAACAGAACCAAAAGTTGGTTCTTTGAGAAAATCAACAAGATAGATAAACCCTTAGCCAGACTAATGAGAGGACACAGAGAGTGCGTCCAAATTAACAAAATCAGAAATGAAAAGGGAGACATAACTACAGATTCAGAGGAAATTCAAAAAATCATCAGATCTTACTATAAAAACCTATATTCAACAAAATTTGAAAATCTTCAGGAAATGGACAATTTCCTAGACAGATACCAGGTATCGAAGTTAAATCAGGAACAGATAAACCAGTTAAACAACCCCATAACTCCTAAGGAAATAGAAGCAGTCATTAAAGGTCTCCCAACCAAAAAGAGCCCAGGTCCAGAGGGTTTAGTGCAGAATTCTATCAAACCTTCATAGAAGACCTCATACCAATATTATCCAAACTATTCCACAAAATTGAAACAGATGGAGACCTACCGAATTCCTTCTACGAAGCCACAATTACTCTTATACCTAAACCACACAAGTCACAACAAAGAAAGAGAACTTCAGACCAATTTCCCTTATGAATATCGACGCAAAAATACTCAATAAAATTCTGGCAAACCGAATTCAAGAGCACATCAAAACAATCATCCACCATGATCAAGTAGGCTTCATCCCAGGCATGCAGGGATGGTTTAATATACGGAAAACCATCAACGTGATCCATTATATAAACAAACTGAAAGAACAGAACCACATGATCATTTCATTAGATGCTGAGAAAGCATTTGACAAAATTCAACACCCCTTCATGATAAAAGTCCTGGAAAGAATAGGAATTCAAGGCCCATACCTAAACATAGTAAAAGCCATATACAGCAAACCAGTTGCTAACATTAAACTAAATGGAGAGAAACTTGAAGCAATCCCACTAAAATCAGGGACTAGACAAGGCTGCCCACTCTCTCCCTACTTATTCAATATAGTTCTTGAAGTTCTAGCCAGAGCAATCAGACAACAAAAGGAGATCAAAGGGATACAGATCGGAAAAGAAGAGGTCAAAATATCACTATTTGCAGATGACATGATAGTATATTTAAGTGATCCCAAAAGTTCCACCAGAGAACTACTAAAGCTGATAAACAACTTCAGCAAAGTGGCTGGGTATAAAATTAACTCAAATAAATCAGTTGCCTTCCTCTATACAAAAGAGAAACAAGCCGAGAAAGAAATTAGGGAAACGACACCCTTCATAATAGACCCAAATAATATAAAGTACCTCGGTGTGACTTTAACCAAGCAAGTAAAAGATCTGTACAATAAGAACTTCAAGACACTGAGGAAAGAAATTGAAGAAGACCTCAGAAGATGGAAAGATCTCCCATGCTCATGGATTGGCAGGATTAATATAGTAAAAATGGCCATTTTACCAAAAGCAATCTACAGATTCAATGCAATCCCCATCAAAATACCAATCCAATTCTTCAAAGAGTTAGACAGAACAATTTGCAAATTCATCTGGAATAACAAAAAACCCAGGATAACTAAAGCTATCCTCAACAATAAAAGGACTTCAGGGGGAATCACTATCCCTGAACTCAAGCAGTATTACAGAGCAATAGTGATAAAAACTGCATGGTATTGGTACAGAGACAGACAGATAGACCAATGGAACAGAATTGAAGACCCAGAAATGAACCCACACACCTATGATCACTTGATTTTTGACAAAGGATCCAAAACCATCCAATGGAAAAAAGATAGCATTTTCAGCAAATGGTGCTGGTTCAACTGGAGGGCAACATGTAGAAGAATGCAGATCGATCCATGCTTATCACCCTGTACAAAGCTTAAGTCCAAGTGGATCAAGGACCTCCACATCAAACCAGACACACTCAAACTAATAGAAGAAAAACTAGGGAAGCATCTGGAACACATAGGCACTGCAAAAAATTTCCTGAACAAAACACCAATGGCTTATGCTCTAAGATCAAGAATCGACGAATGGGATCTCATAAAACTGCAAAGCTTCTGTAAGGCAAAGGACACTGTGGTTAGGACAAAACGGCAACCAACAGATTGGGAAAAGATCTTTACCAATCCTACAACAGATAGAGGCCTTATATCCAAAATATACAAAGAACTCAAGAAGTTAGACCGCAGGGAAACAAATAACCCTATTAAAAAATGGGGTTCAGAGCTAAACAAAGAATTCACAGCTGAGGAATGCCGAATGGCTGAGAAACACCTAAAGAAATGTTCAACATCTTTAGTCATAAGGGAAATGCAAATCAAAACAACCCTGAGATTTCACCTCACACCAGTGAGAATGGCTAAGATCAAAAACTCAGGTGACAGCAGATGCTGGCGAGGATGTGGAGAAAGAGGAACACTCCTCCATTGTTGGTGGGATTGCCGACTGGTAAAACCATTCTGGAAATCAGTCTGGAGGTTCCTCAGAAAATTGGACATTGAACTGCCTGAGGATCCAGCTATACCTCTCTTGGGCATATACCCAAAAGATGCCTCAACATATAAAAGAGACACGTGCTCCACTATGTTCATCGCAGCCTTATTTATAATAGCCAGAAAATGGAAAGAACCCAGATGCCCTTCAACAGAGGAATGGATACAGAAAATGTGGTACATCTACACAATGGAATATTACTCAGCTATCAAAAACAACGGCTTTATGAAATTCGTAGGCAAATGGTTGGAACTGGAAAATATCATCCTGAGTGAGCTAACCCAATCACAGAAAGACATACATGGTATGCACTCATTGATAAGTGGCTATTAGCCCAAATGCTTGAATTACCCTAGATCCCTAGAACAAACGAAACTCAAGACGGATGATCAAAATGTGAATGCTTCACTCCTTCTTTAAATGAGGAAAAAGAATACCCTTGGCAGGGAAGGGAGAGGCAAAGATTAAAACAGAGACTGAAGGAACACCCATTCAGAGCCTGCCCCACATGTGGCCCATACATATACAGCCACCCAATTAGACAAGATGGATGAAGCAAAGAAGTGCAGACCGACAGGAGCCGGATGTAGATCGCTCCTGAGAGACACAGCCAGAATACAGCAAATACAGAGGCGAATGCCAGCACCAAACCACTGAACTGAGAATAGGTCCCCTGTTGAAGGAATCAGAGAAAGAACTGGAAGAGCTTGAAGGGGCTCGAGACCCCAAAAGTACAACAATGCCAAGCAACCAGAGCTTCCAGGGACTAAGCCACTACCTAAAGACTATACATGGACTGACCCTGGACTCTGACCCCATATGTAGCAATGAATATCCTAGTAAGAGCACCAGTGGAAGGGGAAGCCCTGGGTCCTGCTAAGACTGAACCCCCAGTGAACTAGTCTATGGGGGGAGGGCGGCAATGGGGGGAGGGTTGGGAGGGGAACACCCATAAGGAAGGGGAGGGGGGAGGGGGATGTTTGCCCAGAAACCGGGAAAGGGAATAACATTCGAAATGTATATAAGAAATACTCAAGTTAATAAAAAATAAAATAAAATAAAAAAAAAGAAGGGGAGGGGGTGGAGTTAGGGGGATTTTTGCCCAGAAACCAGGAAGGGGAATAACAATGGAAATGGAAATAAGAAATACTGAAGTTAATAAAGAAAAAAAATTACAAAAAAAAAAAAAGAACAAGGGAGATTTCCCTACACACACACACACACACACACACACACACACACACACACACCATTTGACTCGTGGTAATGAAGTGAAAGATATGATTCAAAGCTATTGAGAGAGACCCTTAGGTCTGCATTCATACTGCCTGCTGCTTACATCCTTCCCATTCAAAATGTGTAAAGCTCTGTTTCCTAAACCACCCAGAAATCTTCATAGCAGCAGGCATTACATCTGAACAGCACTGTAACTTTGATTTTGGAATCTGTGGGGTAGAATCTATATATATTTTCTTTTCCATAGTTCACGTGGAAAAGAGTTTCATCTGGTGATGGCGGTGGTCCTTACTACACAAGTATAATTACAGCTTAAAATTCCATGTCAAATATTTGTGCCGGTGACACAAATAAAAACTCATTTAAAGAACATTAGCTCACGATGTTTCATATAAAAGTAAACCTTAGTAGTTCTAAAACTTACCTCAGGAGCTTGCCACAAAGTAGGACAAATCAATGTGGATCAAGGATATGGTATTGCCTTTAATTTTATATTTTGCTCCTGTAACATTTGAATATCCTTCTTGTGTTTACTTTGACATGTATATATATACATATCCATATACATATACATATATATCCTAATTTATCTTTAAAAATATCATCCAGTAAATTAACATTTTGTCTTTATTCATCTTATTGCACTTCCAAGTAGTCCTAAGGTCACTGCCATAGACATGCCTCCCCTAAAGAGGTCCCCTGAAAAACGTCAGCTCTAGTAAAAACAGTCCATGTAACTTAGGGAAGAAGATGAATGTCTTTTCTAAAGCTACAAACTTCTGTTGACTCAGTCTTCTTAGATGATTGTAGAAGCTCTGAGAAGGTAGAAATTCTGGTTTGAAACTAAGGATGTCAAAGCACAGTAGGTTAGTGTCTCTACTTGATCAATTCCCTTTTACAGAGAAATGCTATTAGCTATCAACTTCTCTGACCACCACATTGTTTAAAACATGTGTGACCTAGAGGACCTAGCCAGGGACACATACCTCCAAATTAGCAATAAAAATGGCCCTCTTTCATCCTTTATACCAGAGCCTAAGAGCACTGCTCTCTTTGATCTAAAAAATTAAAAATGCATTGAAAACATTTTGCTAGATGATTTCCTGTGAAAGCAAGAACGTAAAGCATGTTCTGAAGCTGAAACCAAGTGCAAAGGAAGCAATCTGGAAGTAGAAACAGAAAAGCAGCTTTCCCCGAGGAAGCACCTGTTCATTTTAAGCTCCAGTCCTATTGGCAGTGCAAAGAGCTACAAGATAGGCAACAATATCAAGGTCTAAATAAAATTAAGGGGTAAGTAGGAGATCTTTGCATTCAACTCTTGAAAATCCTGGAGGATGAATAAAAATTAAACCTACCAGGTGGAAAGATTGACAAGTTGAGTCACCTCCTCAAGGCTCCCTGACTAGAAAGCACAGTTTTGCTCTTCAAATCTATGTTTTAACTTTGATTCCTCAAAGTAAAGTTGCTAACAAAGACTATGAAGTGGTACCAAGTGGGCAGCATGATCAGATGATTAGGGGAGACAATAAAAATATTAAGCAGCCGGATGTGTCAAATCCAGACCTCAAAGAATTATCTCAGGTCAAGGTTCATAATAGAAAACTATGAAGTGTGTGAGTGTAATTGGTGGCAGACAGCAAAATCAATGTAATTACAAGTATATTAAGACATTCAAACACTCCAGAAAAAGAATAGGAAATGATTCTTTTTCAGATACTCCATTAAATATTCCATGTATTGAATTTAGTACTATAATTAAATGAAAGAAATGGAGTATGAAAATTAAACAATGATTTTGAAATAAATGAAGATAATTTTTTTAATTATAAAATAAATAAAATTTAAAACTTAGAAGGTAGATTACAAAGAAAATCAAATATAGCTGAAGGAAAACTTAATGATCTAGAACTTGGTTGCAAATGAATTACCCAAAAAGTAAGCCAATAATACAAGTATAAGGTAAGTATGAAATAGATGAAGAGAGGAGCAAGAAGACAAACTTGTGTCCAGAACTACATAGACATGGAAAAAGAGTCAAAATGGAGTGATAGAGCAAAAACAATAGGAATAAATAATTTCCTAACTTACATCAGGACACTACTCAGACCACAGAAATCAGTGGTTTTCTTTAGCCAAGTGGTAAGTATAAAATCTGTGTCTATATAATTCATCATTTAAAAAAAATGGTGAAGTTACAGGAAGCCAGACATATGTGGAATATCTAATAAACCTGAGATTAAAACAATACTTTAAATCAATAGCTATATCAAAAACAAAAGCAATGGAAGGCTAATGCACAGGAAAACATAGCAATCTTTAATTATGTATAAGCAAGGCCACCTATCAATAACAAGAATAATACAAGTTTGGTTTTTTAGCCCCACAATAGTATGCTTATCATGAACTGTTATAAAAGAAAAAAAACATTTGCTTTACTCAAAAATAAAATAGCAAAGAATTTCTGAGAGGGTACTGACTCAGGTGTGAAATTAAAGAGGCCAAGTATTTTCACTGCACTATGGGGTGGAGTCTGTGCTTCATAAATTCCCTTTTAAAGGAGTAGGCTGTTAGCCATTAGCTTCTCTGCACTGCATTCTTGCAAGACAATGGTGACAGAGAAAACCTGGCCAGGAACACACAACTCCAACTTGGTGAACTGAAAGCACCCTTCCCTTATCCTTTATGCTGGATAACTAGGGTGCTCTCTTTTCAATCTAAGGTTCCCATTTGAATCACCTGCCTCCCTCAATTTGCTTCCAGCCAACCACTGTCTCTTTAATAAATAAATCTTATCTCAGGATGCAGACGTCCACAGACTCTAGGATGTCATTTCTAGAAGTTTCTATTGATCATCTGGATGAGTGTCATAATACAGAACTACAGCTCTGTGCTCTTCCTATATCACAGAATCTGAATGACAAACATGGCCAAGGGTGACTGCACTAGGTCATGCAGCCTGGGATTCTACAGATATTCTGTGTGTATTCTATGAATAACAGCTGAGTTAAATCACCCCACGCACACACACACAAGAAACATGGCAATATCTCTCTTTTATAGCAATGTGGACAGAATAGCATAAGCACATCCCTGATTGGCACCTCGGCCTCATGAATAATTAAGTCCATTGTAATAACCTCATAACAAAAATAAAGGCTCTTAGTAATGGGTTTCTTCAAGCTCATTTGACTGATAGAGTCGGAGAGTGAAGGAACTAGAATATTTAGCTGGGCTACTACCATCATTTTCTAGAATGGAAGAAAGAACAGTCAGCCAGTTTGATATGGTAAGTATAATGGCCAACCAACTAGGATCTTGATAGCAGAACTCCCATTGCCCAGATTGAGAACACTGAGCTTCCTAGTCAATATATGCTGCTCAAGAAACTGGTAAGAATTCTAGAGTTTCTAGATTTCTTAAGGATCTGATACTTTTACAAATAATATTTTTCTTGAACTATAATTTTCCCCAAAATTTGTCTGAGTTCCACATAAGTAGTTGTATTAAGTTCAATGTGCTGTCAAACTACTGTTTCAACCACAGCATTTCAAACAATTTCTTTGCATTTTGCAGGGAACAGGTGGACTTTCCAAAACTATCTTGAAGGTAAGTTCATTTATTTGGCATGAGACAACTAAGGACTCTGTGACACAAAGGGTTTTGCAAGTTCCCTTTTCTCCTGAGTGATAATTGCATATATTCCTGGAGGGCAGAAGTGACACGGTGATCGGATGGGGGTGAATGGCACATCAGCCACTTCATCTCTCATTTATTTGTACTGGGAACATTCAAAATCCTTCCTTCAAGCTATTTTGAAGTACACAATTGGTTTATTTTAAGATCTGTCCTTTATGTAATTCAGAGGCTTAGCTATAATAAAATAGTGATTTGCAATCTCAAGGTCAGAACAAGACTCCGGAAGAGTGATCTTTTAATCTCTACATTGTCAGATACAATACCCTATAGGTTATCTAAATATGGATGTTTAAAATTAAATGTATTAAAATAAAATGAAAGTAAAAATCCTATCCTGACCATAGCCACATAGCACACAATTAAGAGCTGTGTGCCTATTGGATAATTGTTTATATACACCAGAAGTTAATATCAAATAGCACTGTAGATGACACACTGAGGTGCTCGGTGTCACTTCTCAGCTAATTTTACCTGATTAGTACAGACCATTATAAAGTTATTGGTCAAATCAATCTCCAATTTAGAGTCTAATGCAATAATTAAGAAATCTTATTTTGTAATTATTTAGGTTCATTATTCCTAGGCAAATTTAATAGGCTACCATGTGTGTATTTCTCAGTCCTAACACCAGCAATATTACAGAGTGCCATATGTTTGATGGACAATTGGTAATTTGAAATATGTATAAGAGAGTCCCTGGGAATCATTTCTTAATAGAATCATATGTAAACTATGATTTGATCCAGATTCCTTAACCACACTACTCAGGAAAAAGACACTTGAGTGTCACATGAAATCTGTGCTGTAAAGGCAGCTTGAATAAATTATCAAAAACTGCAAAATAATTACTTAGATTATAATTTCCAGAATAAAAATTCTTACATTTAAATATTCTATATTAACGTCTAACCCCTCCCTCGGCTAACTGTGCCTGAATGTCCTGTTCTTTCAGTGCCTTAGATTTATTGCTAATAATCCTTGAATCTAGCTTCTTGCAGCTGCCAGATGCCTACAGTTACAAGTCCATGTCTAGCCATGACTCTACAAGGTACTACTTAGTTTATAACTTGTGGGGTTAACAGATCAGCCTCACAGTTCCCGGGGCCCCCACTTTCTTCAGCATCTTCTATAACACTGCTGTTTTCTCAGATGTTTATTGTGACCTCCTTGAGGATGAAGAAGTTGCAATGTTCCTTAAGAGGACACTAGAAAGAGTATTTCACTGTTGAAAGAAAAAACAGTGAATGGATATGTTGTCGAATACTGTCCATGTGGGGGAATTCAGATGTCATAGAGATTGTTGTGGAGTAGTTATGGAGCAACACGGAAAACCAAAAACCAGAATGAGGGTCTAGAGCAATGGCTCAGCAGTGAAGAGCACTTGTTGCTCTTGCAGAAGGACAGAACCCACAGCAGGTGACTTACATCTACAACCTGCAACTCCAGTTCTAGGAAATTCGACACCTCCTCTGGCCTCTACATGTTTTCATTTCATGTGTACAATGAAATACACACACACACACACAATTTAAAAATAAACTTTTTTAAAATTGGAAAGAGAAGTTGATGAGGAAATATTTAGAGACTGTCAATCCTAATTTTATATTTATAGTCCAATGGTTGAAGAGAGGGAAATTAAGAGAAGAGAAGGGCACAGCAGCATCATGCAGTGATTTAGGCATAGGCTCTCGCTAAAAGACAATCAAGAGCTACTTTTGCTAGTTACATGCATATCAGGGCTCAGTTTCCTGCACTTCTATAAAAGATTTTATGTCGACAATAATCACCTTAGACTAGTGGTTCAAAACGTGCAGGTTACAACCCCTTTGGTTTTCAAATGACCCTTTCACAGGAATTGTCTAAGATGATCTGAAAATACAGATATTTATATTATGATTCATAACAATAGAAAAATCATGGTTATGAAGTAGCAATAAAAATAACTTTATGGTTGGGGCCATCACAACATGAGTGTCACAGCATTAGGACTGCCTTAGACATTTAATGAAATGGATAATGTGTCATATGTTAACACAGTACCTAATGAATGCCACTTTTTATTCATAGAGGCAATAATGAGGATGGTAGTAGTGGTGATACTGCTGCTGAATGAATATTATGATGAAGATGATAACATGGCTACTAAAGCCTACCCTCAAGGTGGTGTTAAAAATAAAAGTTGAGTCTGTGTTTCTGAATCCTAGCCTAATGCCTTGAAGCTACAGGACACTAGTAGTATAGTGACTACAGTAGTGCAAAGCTAAGTAACTTGCTCCCTTCAATTGCTAACTTCAATAATCACAGCCACGATGATGACCAAGACTCAAAAACAGAGCTCAGGCATAGGTTAATGTCTACTACATCACCCAAAT